>NW_006199230.1:740320-760184 GCF_000334495.1 Tupaia belangeri chinensis
GATTACATCATGTCTTTGTGTTATACATACCCGTTATGCTTTCATAATAACCCTAGACAGCTTACCCCCAGATTTATTTTCCATGAAAAATAAAAAGGAAACATTTTTTTTTTCCTAAGTCACTGTAGGTTGGATTTTTCTCTTAGATGCAACTGATTTGATGTTCTCTTCCCATAGTTAATTGTGAAGACCATATTTTGGTTGTTGATCTAAGGGGTCATTAAACTTACCGTATGAGCAATTTACTTAGTGTGTTGTCTAAATACTTTCTGATTTCTTATTTCTTTTCACATTTTTGTTGTATGTTTTGATACTTCAAAAAATCAGTGATCAAATTGACCGGTCTTTTGTTTTACAGTTTCTAGTTTAGTGCCTTATTGGGGAAGACCTTTTCCTTATTCACTTATAGTGCACTTCAAACTAGTTTTGTTTTTTTATTTTAACAAACTGGAGTGGCATATCCATTGTTTCCTTGTTCTGTACTCATGCAGACATTTCTAGCTGGTCCAGTCGTTAACAAAGAGTTGTCTACAAATCTATTCCTATAAGATATATTAAATACTTTCTTGGGTAAGATGTAATGTAAGCATGTAAAGAGAGGGACAGAGAGACTGATTTACTGTTACTTTTAATAACATCGATGAAGCACCACTGAGGGCATACAACCTCATATTAATAGTTCATAGGCAAGACAAGAAGCAGAAAAAAACTTTTTTACAAAAGTTGTGTAGCTTCCAGTGTAAAAAGATAAAAGTCAGTGCACTTCAAAAGATGATAACCCTTAAATGACAATATTTTGGATCCATTCAAAAGAATCTATGGCATTGAGGCCAGCAGATGGCATAGTGGCTAAGGCACTAGAATCCCACATGATAGACTATGATTCGAATCCTGGACCCAGCAGTGTGAAACTCATGCTGGGCACGTGTGTGTGTATGCCCAAAATCTCAAGAAGAGAATGGAAAAGAAGGGATTGTGGTGTGGCCATACTCCCTGGGGGGTAATTTTTCTCTTTTTCCTCTGTCTGTCTCTCCACAGTTATGGCGAACATACCCTATAGCAAAAATGTCTCTTCTCAAAAAAAAAAAAAAAAAAATTGGGGACCAGCAGGTGGCATGGTGGTTAAGGCACTGGACACGCCCACATGACCGACCAGGGTTCGAGTACTGAATCTGGTGGCTTGCTTTCTCATTTCCTCTCTCTCTCACTCTCATCCTCTGTCTCTCTCTGGTCAAAGTAAAAAAAAAAAAAAAAAGAATGAATAAAATAAAATAAATAATTATTTAAAAAAATCAACATCAATTATAGTTTCTACTTATTAAAAATAAAGATTCTGTGAACATTCATGTAAAACTAAATGTTTAGACAGACACATATAATTTGTTTTGGCTTATTTGTTCCACGATAAATGCCAGTGGTTGTTACTCTAAGTGTGTGTAGGAGCATGGGTTCCTGGGTGTTCTGAACCATGTCAATTTAATTGGGAGGACTAAAGGAGGAAGTCAGTTTATCTGCAAAATAGCTCATAAGTAGGAAGTAATTATTTACAAATCAGAAACAATACATGCAAACTTTTAGACAGTAAAATGTTCCTCAGATAGATTTGAGGAGCTAAAAGTTAGGGGGTTATCGGTTATAGACCCTAAAAATAAAATCAAGAACATGGCCTTTGGAAGTGATGTAGAATTTTGTATGACCTTCAGTTTGGCCTGTTTCTTCTTGCCTCTTGCAACGTGTCCGCTGTCCATTTAACATACAATATGCTGATGCCTAGTAATACTTTCTCTCTTGCTCTCCGGCTCAGAATGACATACAGAGGGCACTGCAGGTGTAACTGCATATCAAATGAAAAGGAAACAATTTTTTTTTTTAAATTCACTTCGTAGTTGCTTCCCTGATGTAATTTGTATTAGTGGGTCCTGAAAGGAAATGCCTAGCCAACTTCTAAAAGCTTTCCTCTAGCTAGTGTCTGCCACTTTGCTACTAACTGAAGATGAGTGGCTGGCTGCTCCGCTGTTATCGATGGTGATACCGCAGCATAAAGTAGGATGAAATAAATGGGACTGGGCTTCATTGGTTTAACCTCTTGAAGAATCATGGAACTAAGAAGAGAGGTTGTGGGAGGGGATCAATAGTTGACAAATGAAAAGAGTCTCAGTCAGTCGGAAAGGGCATTTATTCTCCCATGACGTAGCAGAATAAATCACTTGTAGAATCCAACATCTCAGGGTTGTCTTTTGCAAAATAACACTCTCTGTTTTTCTTTACCAAAAATCTTTGAGAGCTATAGTACAAAGTCTTTTTCTACATTATCTAATTGAGAAAGCAGAAACACAACTATCCAAACTGAGGGTGAAAGAGAAGTAAATCTATAATCATCATCGACCTCTGAAGTATTTATTGTAATCTAACATATGTGGAATAATGCTAGGTATCATGGAAACTGTTTAGTAAAATGTGATTCCAGTTCCTCCCCACTTCCAGTAAAGAAGCTTATAGGTGACTAGTAACATAGGATCTCTATGTTCTTTTATATTGAAAGATTTTTCTCAAATTGTTATTTGTCCTGCTAAGTTTTTGTAAGTCGAATTTACTATCCACATTACGAGGACCCTTGGTTAGCTGCATGTAACATAAACACATTTGAACAATGTTTGTTTTTTTCTGTATTTGCCAGTCCCTGACAATCTTTTCTATGATATTTAACTAGTGGTTAGTGTCTGCCACTGTGTTGCTTTATGCTCTGTGATTCTGAAACCTTTGGAATTATTCTCTTAAGCCATCCTGTTGATTGACTTCCGGTGGGTTTGGCAATGGGCAGCATTGCAGAATATGAGAGCAAGAGGAAATAAGAGATTTGGATTTCTGTTTTGTTTTTTTCCTCCTCATTTTAGCAGAGCAGTAGCTACATTTCCCTTAGCCACAGCTCCCACTAGGATAGACCTTTCTTTACTTCTCTAGCTTTCACTGGCTCTCAGAATGTCTTTTCCTTCCTTTGTCCTAAGGGTGGTAATGGCTTCCAGCTGTGGCTAATCTGTGAGCACCTCACTGTATTTGTCAGCTGTTGATACAGCGGAACAACTTCAAAGTTGTAACATCTTAAAACCACAGACATTTATATTTTTCTCATGAAACAGAATTACAGTTGGTGTGGCTGAGGCTCTTTCTGGATCCCAGGCTGAAAGGATATGATGTTCTCTCATGCAGAAGCAGAAGAGAGAGCCCAACCCAAACCCTAGTTACATGTGGAACTTCTGCATGGATAGGGCAAATTCTCACATCCCAGTGGCTAAAGTATGTAACATGGTTATCAACACGATGAGGCTGGCACTGTAACTTCATTTTACAGGTGAGAAAACTGAAGCTTAGAGAGGCTGAGTAACAGGCTTCAGGTCAGATTGCTACAAGTAGCAGATTCAAGACATAAGTCCAGGTTGGACAAACTCCAAGGTCTGTTCTTATTTGTAAAGTATATAGGATGGTGGTGGACCAGAGGAGGAACAATACACATTAGCTTGTTTTCCCTGTAAAGGCTCTCTCACTTCCATAGGGGATGATTTGCACGGTAAAGTGAACACAGTGGGATTATGATAACAAGAGACTTCATTTGCCACAGTGGATGCAGGATTGGGGGGGGGGGGGAAGCTCTGAGAATGAGTTGGCTCCCTAGATTCTACTGGGAGTGAGGTCTGAGTTTAATCCTCTTAAATAGGATTTGTAAATTCAATATTTACCCACATAGTTATGCAAAATTATTTTATGTCCCCAAGAACTAGAACAATTCTAGTAGAACTCTATTTTTCTCAGGGTGGATAACAAGAAAGAGAAATGATGGAGGGCATCCATGACTCACATACTCCTGGGGCTATTCCATTCATGCGTCCATATCAATCCATGCTCTGTTACCCACAGTTTGCTAAGATTCAATATTTACCCACATAGTTATGCAAAATTATTTTATGTCCCCAAGAACTAGAACAATTCTAGTAGAACTCTATTTTTCTCAGGGTGGATAACAAGAAAGAGAAATGATGGAGGGCATCCATGACTCACATACTCCTGGGGCTATTCCATTCATGCGTCCATATCAATCCATGCTCTGTTACCCACAGTTTGCTAAGCAAATGTTCTTAGTATTTTTTTATTCCAGCCAAAAGTTTGTATATCATGTATAATGTTATATTTATTATCTTACCCTACTGAACATTACTGTATCTATAAACATATAAAAACTGTATATATATATATGTGTGTGTGTGTGTGTGTGTGTATGTATGTATATGCACATTCCTATATATGAATAAAAGTGAGCAGGAAAACATAGAGAAGTATGTATTAGTGATAAGATTATAGATAATTTTTTAAATTAAAAATTCCTTTGACATTTAAAATTGATTCATGAAATCAAAAGGAAACAATAAAAAATGAATGAATTATAATGTTTCAACTAACCAGAATGTACACCAAATGGAGTTTCCTAGAATATTGAAGGAACTATTTTTAATCATTAAATACAAAAACAGTCATTAATCTCTGCTAGGATATACAAGAACTTTATACTATGATTTGTCTCTAAGGAAGAAGGCAAAGCAGCAATAGAAAAATGGAAAAAGGATTTTTACTGTACATTGGGTTGGTGTGTCCATTTAAGTGTATTATCAAAAGATAAATCTTATTCTGTTTTCTTTTGCCTTAATAGATGAAGTAGAATTAGCATGATTCTTAATTTTCTATTTTCTTTTTAAAAAATTCTCCAGACCAGCCCCATAGCCTAGTAGTGAGAGCTGGATCCCTTACGGCTGACCACAGTTCAAATCTGGCCCTACGTCACATGTGCATACTCGCCCCAAATCTCAACAGAATGGAGACATAGAGAAGGGATTGTTGCATGGCCATACCCCATTGGGAAGTGCTTTCCCCTCTCTCTGGTGAGAATAAAGGCCCTCTGGCAATTAAAAACAAAATTCCCCACCTCAGTTTTATAAAACAAATGCTTTTAAGTAAAGGTCTTCCTATGTTATCTTTTCATGCAACTTAACACCATGTAAGTATCACTTAAAAGGAAACAGCTTTCTTTGAGCATTAAGGACTATTCAACAAGTCTAAAATGTGATCTTTGGTTTTGGTAAACTTTTTTTTTTTTTAACATGATAGAACACAGCAGGAAGCATAAATAATAATGCAAGCCTAAAAGTAGTTATGCATGTAAAATTGTGACTACAATGCCTAGTATGGACTGGAAAAAGTAATTCGAATAGACAAAGGTCAGCGTGAGCAAGAGTACATAGACAGGAATAAATTTTATGCAATGGTTGTATTAGTGAGGTCATGCTAATTTGTTCCTACAAATCTATCTTAATATTCCAGTGGCTAAAGAACAGTGTATAATTACATTTTTCATCTCTCAAACTGCAGTCCAGGTGGGATATGGATTAGAGGAGTGACTCTCATGATCAGAAAAGCACTCAAATGGCAGATGCTTTCCAGCTTTCAGTATGTCCTTAGGCATTTATCTGAATCAGCTAAAGGGAAAACAGCATAGAGAAGCATAAATAAAGTTGCATGTGAATCCTGGAGGTGTATGCATCCCTTCTTCTCACACTTCATTATCTGCAGCTCAGCAACAAGGCCGCACTTTATTATAAGAAAGGCAGGGGCATGTAGTCTAACTGGTTAGCCACATAGCTGGCCCTGTTGTTGCAATGGGGGAAGTAGCATGCATTTTGGCGGATAGCTTCAAGTCTATCACAGATGTGGAACATCAATGAACTGGAGGAATAAAGAAGAGAAAAAAAATGACTTCACCAGGCAGACAGAAGAAACATTAAGAATAACCAGGCTATGAAATGTCATCAAGCCTCCATTTTTTATTCTATGTGATTTCAAAAATTGTTTCTAGCTTTTAATTTTCTGTGGTTCTAAGAGTCAACATTTAATGGACATTAAGCTGGGTCAGGTGTTTCTGTTGAAATGGTACAAGATAACATATCATGTAGGTAAAATGGGTCTTGAATAATCAATGTCTTGCCCTGGAAATTTTTTAAAATATCAGGCTATAGATACCATGTACCAACTTGTGATAGTTAATTTTACCAGTCAAGTTGACTGGAGTAACAGGTACCCCAATGGTAATGCATTCTTGGTGTGTCTGTGAAAATATTTCTGGAAGAGATGAGACTGTAGACAGTAAAGAAGACTCACCCTCATCAGTATGGACAGGGATTGCCCAAGCCATTAAGTACCTAAATGAAACACAAGGAGAAAGGAAGGGCCGATTTGTTCTCTCTCTCTCTCTTTTTGAGCTATGCCATCCATCTTCTGCCGTTGGGCATCAGAGCTCTTAGTTCTCAGGCTTTTGGCCTCGGACTGAATTAACCATCAGCTCTCTGGTTCCTTAGCTTGCAGATGGCATATCATAATCATAGGACTTCTTGGCCTCCACAATTGTGGAAGCTGATTTCCATAATTCTCCTCATGTATCTATATACATCCTATTAGTTCTGTACCTTCGGAGAATCCAAAACACTATTAGATACCAGACAGTTTTTCAGGTGGTGTGGAGGACAAAGATTCTTGTTAGTTTATTCTTTCAAGGACTAGAGTACATATTATGTTTTTTTCATTTTTATTTTATTCTATTTTTAGTTTCAATACATTACAATCCCTCTGCATCAGCCTCCCGAGTAGCTGATAGCGCAGGAACACACCACTCTGTCCAGCGTGCCTAGCTTTTAAGGGGGCCCAGGAATCAAGTTTGGGCCTCTTGTACATCTTTAGGCTGCTGGGGGCAACATCAGCCAGCCTGCACTATGGTGGCTAGGCCAGATTATGTACTATTTATGGCGGAGTTGAGTTAGATAGAGAAAAGGGAAGATTAAAAATGAAGCAGAATGGAATATGTTCCCAGAGTTCTAGATCTTGCAATATAGGGTAAGGTTATTGGAGTGAATATGAACAGATGCTTGAATAGCTTCTAAAAACCTTCTTTCAGAAAAATCTACAGGAGGAACTTGTTTCCCTGTGACTTGTCTCTTAGGTTTGGCAATATGGAATTGCTATTGACTGAACGTTCTGATTAGGGAACTTTGGGTTAACTGCAGTTTTACTGCACATGCAAATACTTGCCTCTGTCTCTATTTCATTGGCCAGTTACTTAAAATTCTTCATGAGGTGAAAATCAGATGTCTAGGCTATCAAGGTATTTCACACATTCTACAAATTTCAAGTGATTTGCTACAATCACTTGAAAACTGTCAAATACAGTATCCTACTACTGTTCATTCTTAGCCAGTCATAACTTTAATGTATTCCAGGATGCTTATCTTTGTATAAAATAGTTCTATTCTGACTTTATTTTTCTATAGTTAATGTTTTTAAACATTTTGCGATTGGCCCAGTGTGGTGGTGCAGTCTGTGGTATACTGGACTGAAGTGCTGAGAAGCCACAGGGCCTGCTGCGGCAGGTTCCGATCCCTGGGCTGTCAACCTGAAATGTGCCTAGGGATGCACCCAAGACCCTAATGAACTGCTGGGTTGGAAAAAAGAACTTGTTGTGATGGGATCCTATCTAGGGTACATTTCTCAGGCATGTGCATACATGTGCTCTCTATCATGAATACATAAACACACAACAAATATCTTCATAAAATAATTACTATCTTTTTTGGGGGGGAGAGGTTTTTGCTATAGGGTGCATGTGCTCGCCAGACAGACAGAGAGAGTTAGAGAGACAGAAAGCGAGAAATCACCCCCCAAGGGGGATGGCCACGCCACAATCCCTTCTCCTCCATTCTCCTCTCGGGATCTTGGGCACTCACGCACATGCGCCCGGCGTGAGTTTAAGCCACCAGGTCTGGGACTTGAACTGCGGTCGACTACATGGGAGTCCAGTGACATAGCCGTTACGCTAACTGCTGGTCCCAATAATTACTATCTTGAAGATTTTGGAGAGAGAACTTTTCTAACCCTTTGTATGTTTAGCTTGACTTCTGAGTCACATCTTGGGAACTCACTGCAATTGTTTTTGTTGTCTTGAATATTAGCTTCAATTCACTTTTCTTACATATCATAAGACCTGGGACTAAGAGTTAGCAGAAATGCATTTCAATGGAGTTTGACAGTTATTAATGGGTGCATCTTTTACTCTCATGGGAATTAGGTTTATTTGTCTGTCTAATAGGGGATTGAGGAGGTAGCAAAGGTTTTACTCTCTTTGAAATATTACTCTTCCATATGTTAATTTTGGGCTGATCACTTTTCTTTATTTGGTTATAATTTACATATTAATTTAATTGAAAACATTTTAAAAGGTCTGTTCTTTTAGCTTTTGAACAATTTGTGACTGAATGCAAAATTAACTTGCATGAATCTTTTTCTTCAACTGTAGTACTAGAAGGCAAAAATGATTTTGTAGAAATGTGTGCATTTGCATGTTTAAATGGGGTCTGATTTACAGTGTGCCAAGTACCATTACTGACAATTATGTAAGCTTTGAAATGAAATTATTACCTAGAAATATATGTGGCATATGTTCTATTCCAATTTAAAAATATGCTTATGGTAATTTTTTTAAAGAGAGATTTTGCTATAAGGTGTATGTGCTTGCCAGAGAGAAAGAGACAGAGACAGAAAGCAAGAAATCTCCCCCTTGTAGGGGGATGGTCAAGCTACAATCACTTCTTTATTATCCTCTTTGGATTTTGGGGACACACACATACAAACCCAGCATGAGTTTGAAGTCACTGGCTCCGGGACTTGAACCATGGTTGGCCATGTGCGAGTCCAGCGATCTAACAGTTTTGTTACCACTGGTCTTGCCTATGGTAATTAAAAAAAAGAATTCTACAAACCCTGAGAAAAATCTAAGAATCATATAAATTAATTTGTAATTTCTTTTTTTTTTGCATAGGAATAATGTCTCAACTTTTGAATGTCACGTAGTTTTAAATCTCATTTCATGTTGTAATAACAATAATAACAATCATATTCACAGTTCACACTTACAGTTTTTACTAGTTAACAAGCTATTTAGCAAGTTCCTTATGAGAATTATCTTTTTGTTCTACTTTATACTCTCCATAGCCAAGCTGCCCTATTTAACATGTACATGCTTATTGGTACTACATACAGACACAGAGAGACAGACAGACAGACACACACACACACACAATAAAAGAAACAAAAAGAAAAGAATATTTCAAAAATAGCCATTCTGGGAGTCACTGCTTTGGCCGCCGCCATTTTGGCATTTTCTCAGAAGCATCCCTGCCATGAGGAAGAGGCTCTGTTGAATTCCATGCAGACTTTTTGGAGACGGTGAAGCTATCTGTTGGAAACCTGCCCAGAGAGGCCACAGCACATAGGAGCAGCTCACTCTGTGAGAAGTATGGAAAGATGCTAGAATGTGCCTTCATTAAGAACTACGGGTTTGTGCACACAAATATAAAACTGAGGTCGAGGATGCCAAATGCAACCCGCACCATTACAAGCTTCGTGTTTGAAAGCTAGCAAGAATAAGCAAAACCTTGACAAAGTTGCACATGGGCAACATCAGTCTCATCTGTACCCACAAGGAGCTTCGTATCAAATTTGAGGCCTATGACCCAGTTACAGAATGTGACATCCTGAAAGCTCATGCTTTCATACACATGGAGAAGACAGAGGATGTAGTGGAGGCCATCAGGGGCTTTAATAACAGAGTTTCAAGGTGGGATGTGCGTGGACTGAAATTCCAAGCTGCAGTTGTGCATGAAAATACACCCTTCGTGGTACCCCTTCGCTGGGACATTCTTGGCTCTGTGTATTGAGTCCCTCGGGAACCATGGACATTAGTTTACCTTGCTAAGTTTGGACCTTTTGTCCCTTTCCTATCTCTGTCCATTTTCCTCTTCTTCATAGCCTTCATCACTTCTCTAGCTTCCCATTCCTGTTCTGCTCTCCCAGCAGGCCTCACTGTGCAGAAACGGATGGGGGCTGTATCGTCTCCTCTGTGCCTCCTGCTTCCAGTGGGTGGTGGGTTTGGGAATGACTCTGGTGAAGTGTTACTGCTCTTGGGTCTCTTTTTGGCTCAGAGGCTAGACCTAAAGAATTGGAACACTTTTTTTCTTTTCAGTAAAATAAATGTTTTCCCCAAAAGAAAGCACTCTGAAGTCATGTGACAGATTTAGCAAATTCTTTTTATTTACATAGAAATGTGTACACACACTTTATATGTACACAGAAGATTCTAAGTATATATACACATATGGTTCCCACATATTTTATAATAAATAGCATTTTATTCTTGTTTCTAGATGAAAATAAAAAGATGTCTCAAAATATTACTCACTGACCACAAAATTACAAAAGCACCTGATGAACTCAGAGCAGAAACTTCAAGCCTGTACTACCACACACTAAGCCTAATACAGTTTTTACAAACAACAATCAAACACTGTGCAGCTATCACCAGTAAAAGGAGAAATGGAAATGTAAAATAAAGAACAGAGCAGTTGACTTCATGGAGAGCGTGGGAAGAGCATTTTTGTTGGTTAGGATTTATTTTCCTTTAATCTTCAATTTACTATTTTACAAACAAGAGGAAAAGAAGTTAACATCTATTGTAAAAAGAGTAACAATTCTACAAGCCTCCAGAGTTCTAGAAGCCCTTCTTATGGCCAACTGAACCTGTGCCATTTCAACGACCGTCCAGTTCTGTCATATAGGACTGCCCTTTACTCCCTCAGAGAAGATGAGGCCGGTACTGGTGGAGTGACATTTATTTGGAAGTAATTTTAACAGCCTGGTGAGCCAGGTATCTCGGTTGTCTACAGTTAATAATTAGAAATGTTTACGTATAACTCTATTTCCACATAGAGTTTGTGCCTTCATTCAAGTCATTAACTATTGCAGTAACTTAATCTCGGGGGCTAGAAATAATGGATCCATAATCCTGCAATTTCTTCCTCTCACTTCTAATTTCTTCCCCATTCCAGTCTAGGAAAGAATCAAATCACTTTCTCTCAATTTCGGTATATATATATATATATATATATATATATATATATATATATATATATCATCAAATGAATAGAAAAAGGTTCACTATGGGGTGACTACACATGTCATTTCTGATAGTCTCATGGCATTGACATCGGCAAAGGAGTACAAACACATCATGATCCTCATTATTAAACTGACATATACCCAGATCTGCTTTTCTAATATATCAATATTACCACTCAGATGAAAATCCTAAGGGTGGTGACCAACACAGGGCAAAGTGCTTAAATCACATGCCACTCAGCTCTAGCTTAGATGATAAAATACTTGGTTCCACTGTGGCACTGTCTTCACACCCGAGTTCTGAAACAAACGTTACCCTTTCATCTTCCATATCAACAATGGCACAGATGTGGGGAAAAGAGACAACAATAAAAAGAATTCAATGTCAGAAACACAATTCATCTATCATATACAATCTTTTCAGTTACTTTACTAAATCTGCTATTTTTAAGGGACCCTCCAAAACATATTTTAAAGGCAGGCTCACTTCAAGAGCAATGTTTGTCACATGCATAATTCGGTTCCTTCTTGTCACGCATGGGTACCATTGATGCCTCTTTCCGAAAAACAATATTCTAGAACTGAGTGATCTTACATGAAAGTGATGGTTTCATAAGAGTCTGATTCTTTAGATAAAGGTTCCTATGAAGTTAACAAACACATTTCACAGTTGAAGATTTTCCTTTCTTTTAATTTGAAAACCTGATAGGGAACTATATGGTTCAAGGCTGGAAACAAAAGGGATCCTTTACCATGAAGAGCTGGGCTTGTCTCTTGGTCTTTCTAATTAAACATCTATATGCCTTTCAGTTCATCACTGTGAAAAGATTAGCCAGAAGATAAGTATGGAGTCTCACTATGGTAATTGTAGTCAGGACAGACCTTTTGCACAAGTTTGTAATCAACACTGTAAAAGGCAATGTAAATGCAAATGACCTTGAAGGGCTTGGAGCACAACCAAGACACATGGCTCTGAGTCTGCTCCTGGTAGCAGATCTTAGACGGGTCAAAGTTGCACAGGGCGGTCTTCTTCGCCCGATCTGTTTTTTCATACTCAATGCGACAATTGAAAGATTTGGATTCCTTGGTCTCCAAGGTAGACTGAGGGGAAACCTCAAATTCCACCACTTTGGAGGGGGGTACCAAGCTCACTGAAACATTGCCCAGGCCTGTAGAATTATGTCGGAAATAAACACTGAAGGTTCCATTTCCATGGTCGACAATTTTCCCAGTGATGAGGAGGTTGAGTTTAACAGTTTTAATGTTGGAATGAAAGTCACCCCATCCAAACATTTTCTTAAATTTTCCTGTTTTCACTATTGGCCTCCGTTTAGTTCTTGCCAGTGGCTCCCCCCCCCCCGTGATATTGGCCAGCCAATCCCAAAAGTTTTCCATGCTGTCTGCATAAGCCATGGGACCGGGCTTGGGCACTGGAGACTGTTTAACAAACAGGCGCAGAGGACTGATGATCCTTGAGTGCACTACATTCCCGACCAATGTTCCTGGAGCATCTTTGTCTTCCCAGTCCAGTCCCTCCGTGGCATGTACCACTTCTTTACTGTCACAGAATAGCTGTTCGGAAAGAAGAAGGAGAAATAAGTTCTAGGTTAGGCTTTGGGCACACAAGCAGACTGAAATCAAAGCACAAGAGAAATTCTTTCAATAGTATTCAGATTCTTGCAAAAAGCATTTCACACTCAGTTGGGCTCGATGGTTTAATAAGATGAGCATTTTATTCAAGCTATGTAAGACTGTGAGTACAAAAATTAAGATGTTAGGATTAAGTTGAGAATATTCCACTTTAATAGGTCAATGTGGTTTTAGTCTCTATTTCCTAATCTTCACAATTTTATTTTCCAGATTAGAGAAAGCAACATAATTTGGCCTCATTTGATAAAATCATTACATTTGTGAGTGCTTTTCTTTCAGGCAGAAAATAATTCTAGAATGCTGAAGGTTTCTACCGAGCAGTTTGAAACACTCTGACTATAAGATGTTGATAGACTTAAATATATTTAGAAATATCAGAGCATTATTGTATTCAAAAGTTTATGACATACAATTTCATAGCTAGTGATATAATTCCATCCCTAATTCTATAACAAGAAAAGGTATGTAATTAGTACTAGGAAGTTATATGACCATTTTAGTTAAAAAAATATAAGCACTAATTTAGTTGCCTTTATAGAAACAGAAATTAATATGGAAAAGTATACTTTGAATTAACAGACTATAAGTGGAGGCCAGCAGGTGGTGTGGTGATTAAGGCACTGGACACCCACTTGGCCAACCATGGTGAGAGTCCCAGACCCAGAGGCTTGAAAAACACACTGGGGTGTGTGTGTGTGTGTGTGTGTTTCCAATATCCCCAAAGGAGAATGGAGGAGGAGGGATTGCAGTATGGCCATCCCCCCAGGGAGTGATTTCACACTTTCTCTCTCTATGTCTCTCTAAGGAGAGTACACACGCTCTAGGGCAAAACCTTAAAAAAAAAAAAAAGGGAGAGAGAGAGAGAGACTATCAATGATAAATTTTATTACAAATAAATTATGTCTTGCCAGAGTTGCTAAGAAACAGTTACATGCATGTGTTTTATGGGTCCCAGTATTTTTGTTGAAATCATAGCCACTAAGACAAAGGACTTTATTGGCATTTGATCTTCCTTTTTATTCTTTCTGTATTACAAGCATCCCCATGATTTCTAAAAATCATTTAGTTAAGTCAATACAGATTTTGAGGGACAGAATCATTATATATGAAACCATTGCCTGGAGTGAATATTTATGGATGAGTTATAAAGTCTGGAAAATAGAGGTTTCTAGTGGAAACACAGATAGCCTCTTATCTGTAATGGCACAAACCACTCTTGTAATGATTCTACGGAAAACTGTCAGCATGATGAAGCGATGAGCAAGAAGCGAGGCTGTTTATGCACTGCTTCTCTAGTCCTTTCAGACTTGGCTAAGCACTTGGCAAAACTGGCCGAAATTATTGCTTTCAATCCAATTTGAAAAAAAAAAAAAGACATAGGCAGTATTATAAATATTGCACTCAACTGTACGGTATAGGCTGATGACATGAGGTTATTGTTGGTGTGTTCACAAACGTTCAGAAGTCATAACAGAGCTTTCAGAAGTGTTTTAACCGATGCCTAGTCCCAAGATCATTTTGGAATAGGAATGTAAGGATTCAAGATGTATGAAGGGCTTTTTGTTGTTGTTGTTGTTTTCCTTTCAAGTCAGTGGAAGAAGGATGTCACATTGCATAATATATTTCTACTTTTGATTAGTTTCTTGTAGTTTTCTGGAGTTTTAAAACATCCTTTTCTACTTACTGAGGTCGATGAAAGGACAAATAGATGTGATCCATGTTTTCGCTTTTTTTTTTTTTTTTTAAGTTTTTTGACATAGGGAGTGTGTGCTCACCAGAGAGACAGAGGAAAAGTGAAAAATGATCCCCCTAGGAGTGATGGCCATACTGCAGCCCCTCCTCCTCCACTCTCGTCATGGGATTTTTGACACACATGCACATTCACCCAGTATGATTTTCAGGCCACTAGGTCCAGGACTCGAACAGCACTTGGCCATGTGGGAATCTAGAGCCCTAACCACCATGCCACTTGCTAGCCTCTCATTTTTACTTATTTAAGAACCTAAATCTATATAACCTTTTTTTTTTTTTTTTTCAGGAGATCTTACACTCTGAATGGATACTTCTTTCTTTCTCCTTATGTTGAAAGGCTGCCACATTCACCAGGAAAAGAGGAATTCTAGATCAAAATATTTCTTGATACTGTAGCTACAGCTTTCTCATTCGGAACACTCTTAATTATAACGTGCATAACCTCATTCCAATCAGTTAGTAATTGTCCTTGGAGTTCTGGACCTGACTCCTGTTGCCTGACAGCTAATACCACTTTTCTCCAGTTAGAGCTAAGGACAGATGAGTAGATAGGAAGCACCTTGTGATCAAGGCCTAAATTCTCTTCTCTGTGATCGGAAGTCCTTTTCCTTCTTTTCTTCTTCTTCTTCTGCTTCTGCTTCTTTCTTTTTTTATTTTTTAAAAGAGTAATTTATTTTACTTATTATTATTTAATTTGCATAGAGCACATGCACTTACCAGAGAGAGAGGGGGGAGAGGGAGAAAGCAAGCTGCCAGGTCCAGGACTTGGACTGCAGTTGTCCACGTGGGAGTACAATACCTTAATCACTATGCCACCTGTTGGCCCCAGCTTGCTTGTTTGCTTTCTCTCTCTCTCTCACTCTCTCTTTTCCTTCATTCTTTTCTCTTTTGTTCTTTTCTTTCGTTTGCCAAAGAGTATGTGTGCTCACTGGAGAGAGACAGAGAGAGAGAAAGAAAGTGAGGAAGCACTCTCCATGGGAAATGGTCACTCCACACAATTTCTTCTCCTATATCTCTCCTTCCCTTTGGGATTTTGAGCATGCGCATACACATTTCTGGTCTGTTTTTCAAATTGTTGGGTCTTGGACCAAACCACACGGTTGGCCATGTGGATTCCAGCTATCTTAACCAACAGGCTATGGGCTGGCCTGAGATCCTGATTCTTGTTGCCCAAGGTCTACCACCTGTTTTTAGTGTTTCTTAAGATTCACTCGGCTTAAATGCTGACAGTCACACATTTGCTGAGCAGCATCTGGTGTGCAAGAAGTCCTCCTTACTTTCTGATCTCTATGCACCAGTTCAATACAGCTTCTGAACGTCTTCCCTCACTCCTTCCTGACTTCCTTTCTCTTTCATAGGGCATGTCTCTTCTCACATGTGCTCCTCTTAAATTGTCTCTTCCCCCCATTAAAGTCTTGATTTTTAACTTTATACACCATGCTACTGCAGAACTAATATGCATTTTTCCATTCAAAAATATTTTTCTCAATTCTTTGCTAACAACACCAAACTGCTCATTTTTCTTTAAAGCATTGGTTTTTGCATTGCATATTTTCCTGAATTTTTTCTCTGCTTGGATTTTTCTTGATTCAGTACTTTCCTTTCTTTTTTATTTTACTGAAAAATCTATATACATTGAGTCCATATTCAAGGACAACTTTTGAAACCATGTAGAGTCAATTTAGCTGAACTTGCTACATTTCAAAATGATAAACTCCAACACCGTCTGAGATCCTTCTCTTATCTCTAGGATTTTTCTTGTGATAGTTCTGAGATTACACAATTAACACTAATAATAATAATAATAATGTAAATGGTCATCTACTGAGATTTCTTTTTAATGATCTAAAGATAGTCCCGGTAGTAACTCATTATAACAGAACATCACCCAACATATGTGATTCATCTAAGAAATATGAGTGTTATATATATAAAAAAAATCTAGGACCAGCAGGTGGTACGGTGGTTAAGGTGCTAGATTCCCACATGGCCAACTGTGGTTCGAATCCCAGACCTGGCGGCTTAAAAATCATGCCAGCTGTATGTGTGTATGTGCCCAAAATTCCACGAAGAGAATGGAGTAGGGAGTATGGTGTGGCCATCCTCCCTGGGGAAGGAATAATTCCTTACTTTCCCTTTCTCTGTGTCTCTCCAGAGAGAACATGTGTCCTATCACACACACACACACACACACACACACACACACACACACAGAAAGAGAAAAATCTAAGTAACCAAACAGATAAACTGAATGAGATCCCTCACTCTGGCAAAGGTCTTCAAACTCTTTAAAAAGACTTTCCATATACGAATTTAAAATGAAACTTGATTAAAAAAAATTCATTCTAACATTTTTCTTCAGTTACGAACCTGTTCAAAAAAACCCTTGACTTTTTTTTTCCTTTTCTAATTTTGCCAGAGAGCACATGTGCTAGACAGAGAGCAAGAGTGAGAGCAAGAGAGAGAGAAGGAACCTGAGGAAGCACCCCACAGAGGGCATAGTCATGCTTCAATCCCTTCTCCAGGTCTCCTTCCTGTTAAGATTTTGGGTGCACACACACATGTGCCCAGTGTGTCCCTCAAGCTGGCTGGTCCAGAACTCAAACGATAGTCGCCCATGTGGGATCTAGCCACCTTACCAACCACACTACTGGCTAGCCCAAGAGTTCCTAGCGCCTTGAGAAACATGCCATGTACATGTGTATACATGCCCGAAATCCTGAGAGGAAAATGGAGGAAGGATTGTGATTTGGCCATTCCACAAGGGGTGATCTCTCACTTTCTCTCTCTCTTTCCAGTGAGCACACGTACCTTAGAGTAAAACTGAAAAAAGTTTGTAGGAAATAGAATTAAAGTCTGAGTTCATTTTGGTATCAATTTTTTTAAAAAAAATCAACACAGTTTTTTCATAATACACATACACTATAAACATTTTGAAGACTTTTTCAACATATGTACACATAAACAGAATGCTAAAATTTATGTGTATAGGGGCAGCAGGTGGAGCAGTGGTTAAGGCACTGGACTCCCACATGGTAAACTGCAGTTTGAGTCCCAGATCCGGTGGCTTGAGACTCATGCCAGAGTGTGTGTGCCCAAGATACCAAAAGGAAAATAAAGGAGAAGGGATTGCAGCATGGCCATCTCCCCAGGCGGTGATTTCTCATTATCTCTCTCTCTGCCTCTTCAGTAAGCAAACATACCCTACAGCAAAAATATTCTAAAGCAAAAAAGTGTACATATGTACGTATTCTTTCTTAAAGACATTTGTTTTCCCTAGACTCTCATATTTCTAGCTTGTTTTGACAACATTAGCCAAGTTGAGAAAAGCTTTCTACAACTTCATCTGTTTACTACTTTTAAAAGTTCTCATAAGTGAAGATTTCCCTATCTAAGCCCAAATCTTAAAAAGCTATTGGATAATGATGTACCAGCAGAAGAACATAATTGAAAGGATAAATATATTTCTCAGCATCTTTAAAAGGCTGACAAATGCATCTTCTAACTTCTTCTCCCTTTGGCATAACTTGTTCAGTCTCCCTCTTATTCATCACTTTATAACCTCACTGCTGAGAAGGCACCCTCTCTTATCCCAGGTTCTCATAGATGGTTGTATAACCCAAGTCCCCAGTGTTTGTAAGTAACCTCTAAGATCTAATCAAAGGAAAACTGAGGGCGGACAAGCCATGACCCTGCCCTCCTTGTGTTCCTATGCTTCCACAGGGGAACAACATGACTAGGTAGAAAGAGCATAGGATTTGGTGAAGACATCACTCATTGCTCGAGTGTATGGTGTATGACCTGAACCCCAGTTTCTCACCTATAGCTCCTTTGCAGGTTGGCTGTAAGAGCTAAATAAAAGAATGGTCAGGAATATCTGAGCCTAATCCTTAGCAAAGGCATCCAATGACTGATGTGTCTTCTATGGTCCAGTGGACAGCCTCATGCTTCCTACTCAAGAAGTGTCTCTGAAGGGTTATGAGAATTCTCAGGTCTCCAGGAAACTGATTAATGGTTAATTGAGCAACTTGTTCACTGCCATGTGATAAATTAATGATCAAGTAGAAATCAACCTTCTCAACCCCAGAACATCAATCAAATGTTTCCCCAAGTTTCCAGCCTCCCTGGCATGTGAGTCACATTCAGATCACAGGCACAGGTGAGCCCTTTTTACCAACAAACTGTGTTTGTGGGCCTTTGATGCCAGCTTACCCAATGAGTCAGCAAAGGTATCTGAGAGAACAAAGTGCCAGGCAAGCGTCCTCTTTCCTAACAAACGGTCTCTGTGATGCAGCACGCTGAGAGCAGGCTGCAGGTGGTTCTGAACCCATTAGCAAATCACTCGACCCAGGTCAAGATCGTTAGATGTTATCCACAAAACACCATACTGTATCCCCCGTTTATTTCTGTCCTTGCTGGGGCTCTTCATGATAATTTTGGTATCTTTGCTATCTTTTGTCCCATCATATTACAATAATAATGCAAAAACATTTAACTGCAAGCATGAAATGGAGTTTTTAAAAGGAGAAGAAAGAGGAATTGCTGTGCTTTATCTGTTTGAACATTCTTTGATTTCAACACATTTATCAAAGCTTAAGTAATTTATGTCTTGGCAGGGCGTATCAATTTCACAAAGCACACACATTAGCTAGATACAATGATATCATATTAGCTTTTTCTGCATCTTACAGAAGAGCTCAAAAAGATTAATAAAAGCTCCAACCTTCATCAATTAAATGAAGCAGGTGGAAGGAAGAAAGTAGAAGAATAAGACTGTATTTCATTTCAGTTCTTTTGTTTTTAGGGAGGAAAAAGCTGACAGGTTCAAATCATTCATCATAACAAGCTCAAGTTGAATTTCACTGATAATTAAATGCATTTTTTTCCCCAAGAGGCAAAGAAGCTGCAATGAATTTTATAGTAGCAGATGTGAGAACTGTCACAAATTATAGAAATAATTTATAAACTAAAGAGCATCTTCCCCTGCAAACATTATCTCAGAAGAACTTCTTTTCAACTGTATCTGCTATGTATTTTTAATAAACATTTTATTTTTAAATAATTTTAGTTTAGGGACCAGCAGTTGGCATAATGGTTATGTTGCTGGACTCCCATGTGGTCGACCGCCGTCCAAGTCCCAGACCGAATGACTTAAACTCACGCTGGGTGCATGTGCGTGCGTGCCCAAGATCCCGAGAGGAGAATGGAAGAGAAGGGATTGCGGTGTGGCCATCCCCCCAGGGGGTGATTTCTCGCTTTCTGTCTCTCTGTCTCTGTCTTTCTGATGAATGTATGTGCCCTATAGCAAAAATTTCTCCAAAAAGAAAGAAAAGAACAATTTTTTTTTTTTGAGAGATTTTCACTGTAGGGCGCGTGCGCTCGCCAGACAGACAGAGAGAGACATAGAGACAGAAAGCGA
>NW_006199230.1:776427-789103 GCF_000334495.1 Tupaia belangeri chinensis
AAAAAAAAATGAAATCCATGCATAGTTTTTTATAAGACACAATTTCCATGAACATTTTGAAGACTCCCCTCATATTCTGTATACCATTGAGATGGTAGACAAGAATCTTTAAAATAAATATTTAAAAAATTATTCAAAGAAAGCTAAATTGTTTTAAAACCGACTTTATGGTCTTGATATGTTGATAAGTATTGAAAAACTTTCATATAACAAATTACAATTTTCAAAATAATCTTATGTTTTAAAACTAACACTTTTTTGTAGTGCAATTATAACAAGATTATTCTTGGGGGTGAGAGACTAGGTCACAAAAATATGGTAGGCTGCAGTAATTCACAACAATGTTTAGCTTCACAATTTCAAAGTGAGAATCTGCCATGATCTGTAGTTGACAGGCTGCAGTAATGTGTGAGATTTAACAAGTTCAGTATTGAGTCTCTGAAAACTTTTAACTCATTACAGAAGAATACACATGCTTAATAGATTTTTCTTTAATTCTGTAAGAAAATTATCGGGTCATTGGGAAAGTCATAACGCATTTTTCCATAGAAAAATATGTTATGACGTTCCTGATGACCTAATAAATAAAATCATCCTAAACGCATAATCCACCTATGTTTAAAGTACATACTAAAAATAGATATAAATATTGCTCTAAAATTATTTTATAAAAATTTAACAAAAATATTATTACAAATATATCTTATGGAAATAAGTATCAAAACTGAATCCTTCAGTAACTCACTGAAACTACATTATTGTAGTTACTTCTTGGCTTACTAATGTCTCTGAAAATGTAAACATGGCTCAATATTCAAATCTATAGTGAATTTTCTAACTCAACTTTCTAACTCGATTTTTCTGCCCCATTTTTCCTTATGAAAATTATATACTGTTAACAAAATAGATCATTCTACTGGAAATTATGTCCTTGCATAATAGTTATCACTTAATAAATTCTATTTACCCATCTCTGAATCACTACTAGAAAAAGTAAAAATAAGGAATGATTTTATATGTTTTTAGTTGGCCATAGGGTGTGTGCACTCACCAGAGAGAGAGAGAGAGAAAAGAGGAGAGCGAGAAAGCATACTGCATGGGTGATGGTCATGTTGCAATCCGTTCTCCTACATTTTTCCCTCCTGTCAGGATTTTGGACGTACATGCACACGTGCACAGTGTGTTTTTCAGGCTCCTGGGTCTGGAATGTGTTGTTAATATGGCTAGTGTAAATAAACATCCAGTTCTAGGCTGATCTATGTCAAAAGTTCCGAAACAAAAATGAAATTTCACTCAAATTCTAACTTTTTATGTTAGATTGTCTCAGCTTCATAGTTGATGGTAGAGACACAAGACTCTTGGGTCAAAAACAAATAAGAGCTTATTTTTCAGATCAATGACAATAGCCAGCATATTATTATTTTCTTATAGTGGTTTCCTTTTCCCCAGTTCCAACAAGGCAACATGAAGAGGACCAAATAACATACAGAGTGAGTTGTATTGTGTAATATGTTTCTAGGGACCTTACTCTTAGGAAACAAGAAAGCTTTATAATGGGAATGTATATAAAACAAATACTTTATAAAAAACAAATGTTTTATAATGACTGCACTAGGGTCTGAAGTAAAATATTAATATACTAAATAGTACACGGGCTTGTTTTTTGCTCTAGAAGTAGGTAATATCTATATTTTCCAAGGCTATAAACAAACTTGCGTTTTACTTCAAAGGGAGATAACTATGTTTATATCCCAAACCTTTACTCCACAAAAATTCTTGAAATTTTAGTTTAGGGACCAGCAGTTGGCATAATGGTTATGTTGCTGGACTCCCATGTGGTCGACCGCCGTCCAAGTCCCAGACCGAATGACTTAAACTCACGCTGGGTGCATGTGCGTGCGTGCCCAAGATCCCGAGAGGAGAATGGAAGAGAAGGGATTGCGGTGTGGCCATCCCCCCAGGGGGTGATTTCTCGCTTTCTGTCTCTCTGTCTCTGTCTTTCTGATGAATGTATGTGCCCTATAGCAAAAATTTCTCCAAAAAGAAAGAAAAGAACAATTTTTTTTTTTTTGAGAGATTTTCACTGTAGGGCGCGTGCGCTCGCCAGACAGACAGAGAGAGACATAGAGACAGAAAGCGAGAAATCACCCCCCAGGGGGGATGGTCACGCCACAATCCCTTCTCCTCCATTCTCCTCTCGGGATCTTGGGCACGCACGCACACGCGCCCGGCGTGAGTTTTAAGCCACCGGGTCCGGGACATGAACCGCGGTCGACTATGTGGGAGTCCAGCGACATAGCCATTACGCTAACTGCTGGCTCCCAAGAACAATTTTTTTTAAAAGACTTTTAGTTTACAGAAAAGTTGCATAATACAGAAGTCCCATACACCCTGCATGCAGTTTCCTCTGTTGTTAACATCTGACACCACAATTCACCTGTCACTAGTAAACTGATACTACTATGATCTGAAGTTCACACTTTACTCGGGTGTTCTTACTTTTTCCTTAATGTCCTTTATCTGTCCCATGAATCCTTGGGCTCGTCTTAGGTGGGGCAATTTCTCAGGCTTCCCTTATTTTGGGTGACTGTGAATGCTGTGGGAGTACCGGCTGGATGTGGGGTAGAATGCCCTTGATGTGGGTTTGTCTGATGTCTTTCTCATGATCAGACTGTGGTTCTGGGTTCTGGGGAGGAAGTTCATGAAGTACAATGCTGTTTTCATCACTTCATCCCAGGGGCTCCTGCTAGCAACCAGGTCTATCACTGCTAATGTCAATCTCGGTCTACTGGCTTAGACAGACAAAATCTCCCTCCACCCTGCCTCTTCTTCTTAAATTGCCAGAGGTCACTTGCACTCACCAGACAGGATGAGAGAGAGAGACAGAGAGGGAGAGAGAGAGAGAGAGAGAGAGAGAGCAAACACCCCCTAACGGGGCATAGCAATGACACAATCCCTTCTCTATTTTCTTTATCCTGTTGGGATTTGGGGCACACATGCACACATGCCAGTGTGTTTGTCAAGCTGCCAGGCCTGAGATTTGTACCACAGTCAACCATGTGGGATTTAGCTCTCTTAACCACTATGTTATAGAGCTGGCCTGAGAAGATCCTTAAATAAAATAAGTTAAAAAAAATTAAAACAAGGGACCAGCAGTTAGCGTAATGGCTATGTCGCTGGACTCCCATGTAGTCGACCGCGGTTCATGCCCCGGACCCGGTGGCTTAAAACTCACGCCGGACGTGTGTGTGTGCATGCCCAAGATCCCAAGAGGAGAATGGAGGAGAAAGGACTGTGGCATGGCCATCCCCCCTGGGGGGTGATTTCTTGCTTTCTGTCTCTCTGTCTCTCTGTCTGTCTGGTGAGCACATGCACCCTATAGCAAAAACCTCTCAAAAAAAAAATTAAAACGAAAGTCTTGCTTTCTGAATTCTCAAAAGCTTTGTGTACTTTTTAACATCATAAATTTCATTTAATTTATATCTAATTCAGTGGCACTTCATTTAAAATTATTTTTTAAGTCAGAAATTCTCAAACACTTCAATTTTTAACTTTTTGCAACAACACTAAAGTATCTAAAATAACTTCAGACATGTTTAGGAACCCACAGTTATTTTGACAATTTTTCATGCTGAAAATGTGTCTGGCATCATCATTATTAGTATTGCTGTTTTATTTTTATTTAACATTCATTCCTTAAAAATTTGGCCCACCTTGAAAATTGGTAGGTCCATAAAGAAGAGCCTAGTCTATAAATATCTTATTACATAGAACTGGAATTATTGTTAACTACATTAAAATCCAATGTCCCTTCTGTTGAGGAGACAGTCCCTCAGATGTGATTCTATGCATCAAATGAGAATGTGTGAATCATTAGATGGGGCTTTCTGTGCAAGTCAACCTACTTACGAAAGAGCACAGAACTCATGAGAGAACAGCCACAAGGACCGCTCTGTAATCACAGTGCTCTGGGTGGTACGGGATCACAAATGCCACCTACTTTCCTTCAGGTTCTGACAGTCAAGTCTTTGTCATAATTGTGGGATAACCTTTGCTGTATGTCCATCATTATGACAGCTTTATTTCTCCATGTTAGGCTGGGTCCCAAATTGTGCAAGAAAAGATTGTCCCATACCCAGTGAATAATGAAAGATAAATGAAAAGCATCTAAATCGTGAGCTTTTGGGGCTCAAATTCCATCAATATACTTTATGTCAGCACCAGTACATGAAGCTCTTGTCTACAGCAGTCCCAACAGGTAGACTTTTTCTCATTCCAGGAGATGCCAAGGGAAGAGACATCACCACCAACCTTGCTGCCCAGACCAGTGTTTAACAACTCAAACTGACATGTCTTTAGCACACATTGACTCTTCACTTATCTGGCACCTTGGGAGGAGGTGAGTCTGAGTTCCCTAAGTTATTCAAGCTAAACCCTTCAAGCCTATTGCCTCTAAATGTGCCTCTCGTGACCTAGCAAGAGACTAGATGACGTTAACACACCTTGTTTAAGTGGGAAGCTTAAAATAGCTTAGAAATATGTCCAAAAATTATTATTTTAGTTTCACAGGATGAAGTTTATTGCACCACTGACTTTTGCCTATACCCGCAATCACAGGAATGCTACTGTACTTCCACGCTGCTCTTGCAAATCGCCGGACCAGTAGGAAACATGGAGGGTCCCAAACTAGTCTGTGTATTGCAGATAAGAATCTGTCATCACTTCCTCCAATGGCTGCTTTTATCCAATCAAGAAAATTGTGCAAAGAGGAAAGGAATGAGTGAAAGAAACAGAAGTAACAAACTCACTCAGGACCAAAGCAGAGAAGGCTGAGAGACAGGAGCAGTAGTGCTTGGATTTACTGCAGGGACTTGGGGGTCAGGAATATAGAACAGATGTTTGGTATTGTCACCTAACAATCCCATCCCTCTGGGCAAGCCACATCCCCTCTCTGTGCCTGGTTTTCATAACAGTTAAATTGTAGAAAGCACAGACAGGATTGTACTTCAGCGAGACAAAGGAGGTAGTGAGACAGCAAGTGAATTAGAGTGCGGCAGATCTGCAGTCAGGGTCACTTATGAGGTGGTGAGCACTGAAGTCCAGAGAAGTGAGAAGATTCTTTGCCCTGCTCACTAATGCATACATTCTTTTGTTTTTGGGAGGAGGGGGCTATGGGGCTTGTGCACTCACCAGACACACACACACACACACACACACACAGAGAGAGAGAGAGAGAGAGAGAGAGAGAGAGAAAGTGAGAAAGCACCTCCCCGGGGAATGGCCACATCACACTATCACATTCGCTTTTCCTCCAGTCTCTTCTTAGGATTCTGAGCACATAAACACACACACCTGGTGTGTTTTACAAGCTGCCAGGTCTAGGACTTAAATTGGTCAGATGGCTACTTGGGATCCAGACACCTTAACCACCATGTCACTAGCTAGCCTGCATTCATTTTTTTTTTCATTTATTCAACACACACTTTCAAACCCATCAAAGGAGTATTCCAGGTGCTCGTATTGGAAAGACACTGCTGAACAGGGTAGACATCATCTTGCAAAAAAGCAGTGAAAGGAAATGAAAAAAATATACATAAATAATTCACTTACTTATGCCTGTCATAGGGAGTGTGTGTGTGTACCTATGTGTATACATTTATATATATACACCTATATAGATGGGAGTACACGTACACACCTGTGCACTCACACACACATCGGTATCATAGTGTGGGGAGCACAAGTCCTAAGCAGTAGGGCAGGGAGCGAACAGAACTGAGCAATTAATATCTTTATTCAGAAGAGAGAAATAAAATTCAAGATTTAGCAGTTAATAGTTAATAAAGAATTGACTAGTGACAAGAAGACAAATTGATCTTGCTATTTATATTCCTTTATCTCTTGTTCCAAATTGTATATCGATTTGTTTATAATTACTAATGAGAGTGTGATAACATTATAAGACAATAGCTGTATTTCTTCCTCATGAAAGGTTAATTTTGTGACTTTTCTTTACAGCCATAAAGAGGCTCTGATGTTCAGTCTGTGCTGAATCCCTGACTTGTGGCTACAGTCCTAGGAAGGAAAGACCTCAGCCAGCCACGTCTTCCACCTTTAACTCCAGAAAGCGGTTACAGGTTTATAATATTTACTTGCTCAGATTCTGGGACAGTCAGATTATTTCCATGATTATGGGCTAACCCTCCGTTATAATTCTATGAAATTCTATATTATATAATATAGTCTATATTTGATATATTATATAGAATAGTCTATATGACTATAATTCGATATTAATTCTACTTGATAATGAACTAAGGATGCTCTAGATAAATAAGAATACGGTTCAGTAATATAGGTTATCTTTGCGTTTACAGGTGTGTTAAAAATAGGTGAGTGGACAACAAACCTAGCTACTGTCCAGGATCTTCACAAAGACTGATTAACCCTCTAAATGAAAGGTAAACCTAAGGGCCAGCCTGTGGCATAGTGGTTAAGTACTGTGTGTAGAAGGGCAGGATTCCACATGGCTGGCTGTGCTTTGAATCCCAGTCTTTGTACCTTGAAAAACTCACCAAACATAGTGTGTACCCATAATCCTGACAAGATAAAGAAACAGAGGAAAAAGAATAGTTCCATGACCATGTCCCATTGGGGGGGGCACTTTCTCTCACTCTCCACCTCTGGCAAGCAGATGAGCACACTAGCGATTACATTTAAAAAATAATAAATAAATAAATAAGTAAATAGGCCAGTAGCAGGCGTAGAGGCTAAGGCAGATGGATCCCAACTTTATTGTTCTAGTCAGGGACCCTGTGGCTTGAAAAACACACTGGGCACATGTGTGTGCATGTCCAAAATCCTGACAGGAGAATGGAGAAGGGATTGTGGGGTGCCATCCTCCCTGGGGAATGCTTTTTCACTTTCTGTGTGTGTGTATGTGTGTGTGTCTATTTCTGGAGAGTGTGTGTGCCATAGAGCAACAATATAAAATAAATAAATAAATAAATGAAAATAAAACTAAACAATGGATTTTCCTCCATAGTCATACTATCAAAGAAGCATATTTACCTAAGAAGTTGTTTTCAGCTTTCTGGGTTTGCAATGAACATAAAATATTTCTAGTCTATACTGGCTTACCATGAAACACCTGCTGTAACTTATATTGTACACAATGTATTAATTGTGAAGGATAGCTACCATTAAGAAGGAAGACCATAATTATTTGATAGTATACTAAAAATATGTAGTTCTCTACCCGTCAAAGAAGAAAATATGAACTTTTCAAGATCAGGCAGGATCTTGAAAGCTCCAAATGTGTGGATTTGTAACAAGTCAGGAGAGTTGGCTTTTCCTTGATAACAGAACTGGCATATGTTACAAGAGATAAATTGATACAGATCTGTACAAATATTTTTTAAAGGCAGCTGTCTTGCCCCTCTTGGATACCCTGGAAGAATTTATTAGTGTTCGTTCAGAGTGATGACCATGGCTAAGTACCAGTTTGGAAGACTAACTGGCTTGCTTAATGGATTTGTTTATAGTGGTGCTAATGATGGAATCTATATAGTTGGTCACTAATTATTTCATTGGGGGTATTAGTTTAAGCCAATAACCCTAAAGTGACCACAGTTTTATAATAGAGAGGTGGCTCACAATCCCTTTACAGCTAAGGAATAAATAACCAATAATGAAAGGTAGCCCAAAGTTTTTTTGTGCTGCTTACATGTACCCTATATAACCGGATTGCTTTAACAATTCTGTTCTGTATTCTGCAAGCAAAACTAAAACAATCTGCTCCACAGGACAAAACAAAACAAGAAACAACAAAAAATAGAAATCTGTCATGATTGAACTCAGCCTCTCATTAAACGTTTTGCTTGTATACAAATCTGGGGAAGGATTCTGTCTGGGTAGAAATTTTACAGACTATCATCCCTGCTGACAAAACAGGAACACGTATCTACCGGACAAATACAACGCTGTGTGGATGATTAGTAGTAGGGCTTGCCCTAGAGTCATATTTCTGGTGCTCCATTACCGAACTGTCACAGCAGATTAAAAGAAGAACAACAGAAAAAGGAATGAAGAATGACAGAATCAAGCATACATCAATGCATTAATTGTACCTATTAATATTTTGTGGCGTAATGTGGCATTGTTTCAAAATTCATTTTGCAAGTTGAACAAGAAGTGATTGCTTAGGAAAAGAAAGCTAAACAGTGGACATCTTTTGTGCTGAGAGTGGCAAATTCATTTTACCTTCCAGATATCTTTTAATAGTTACCCTTTACATTTTTCTAAATTGATACAGGAACTAACAGGAAACATAAATGTGAAGACAGAACTCTTCACAGTAAGAGCCAAAAAGCTAGATTGCAATGCTTGGCAGTAGTTTCATTGCTAAGGTTAAATATGGCAATTCTTATTTTATCTTGATGACAGTAATCTGGAAAATCAGTGACATGAGTTTCTGTAAAAAAAAAAAATCAGTGGACACATGTGCACACATACACACACTCTGTGCACAGAAATGTCACGTGCATAAACGTGTGCATGCACACATCACGGTTCTCTGTAAACATTTAAGAAGAACGACGTGTAAGACAACGTAGACTTCATTTTGTATTAGGAAGCTGAGTAAAAAGGCCCTTTAACAAGTCATGAGCAGACTGGAAGCAAATGTTAATAATGCCTTGTGGGAAGGGGTTGCTAAATATAAGGCGTGTTTCCCCAGTCACACTGTATTTCATGTAATACAAGTTTTGCAGAGTCAAACAAGGCATTCTCTTGACAATCTAACAAATCAAAACCATCTTTTCTTTCTTGAAGAACACATGACTCAGCACAGTCAGTGGCACTGTCTACTTTCACCTCTGTGTCCTTATAACCCCCATCCAAGTTTTTGATGACATAAATGAGCTTCACATGATAGGAACACATAGCCTCTTCTGTAATGTAATGGCCTGGGAGGTGCAACATAAATCTGTGTCTTGATCACTAAACTATGGTTTTAACAAGGAAAGTTGCAACAGAGGGAAGAGCAGTCACATGAGGAGCAGAGACGCCAGGTTATTTTATTTCCATGTCAGTGTGGGCAGAGTTTCAATGAGGATAAGGAACTGGGTGGAGGGGATGTGAAAGAAAGTGGGAAGCTAGGGTATATGACTTTGGATTTGACCATTAAACCCATCTGACATTTCGGCCTTCAGGTGTCACTAATTTGGCAATTAGCATATACTGGCTGTGACAGGCTACAGCAAACAAATGCTAATCCAGTGCTACTATGAAGATATTTTGTAGAAGTGTTTAACATCTATACTCAGTTGACATTTTTCCTCCATTTTTCTGGTTCACAATGTTAGTATATATCAGTTATATTCTTTCAACAAACATGACATTTGTTAACTTCAGGTAAAATTTCAAACTGTCATAGATATATAGTACATAATATTTCACATAAATGCAAGCATTCACACTCTATTGGGGATTTTTAAAAGACCCTTCATGAGTGTGCTACGTTATTATGACTCGATATAAACATGTTTTGTAAGATTGGTGACAGTTCAAACACTATAAAATATGCACTTAATAAAAATATAAACGCACATCAGTTATTTATATAAAACTGAATTGTGCTAAAATTATTTTTGCAATTTCAATTTCCGATATGATACTGAGAATGACAGAGTCTTCCTGAATAACACTACTCGATTCTTCCTTCTATTTGGGCAAGAATGTAGGGCAGGAAATGAGAGGTTAAGTGACTTGTCCACGGTCTGGGAACACAGAGGCAGCAATAAATCTAAAAATCAGTTCTAAGGCCACGCTCTCTCCACATGAACACACTAACGGACCTGACATTAAAACCCCAGACAAATAAAACAAAGTACCCTGATTAACATATTTGCCTTATAAAGTTCTTTCCCTCATTACAGAGTGAAAAGAGGTTTATTTGAGAAAATAAGAAAACTGAGAAAAATTAAAGCCTGATAGAAATTGTTAATATTTAAATACTTAATTCACATATTCTCTTTGTGTAATATAAACAATATGTATTTTACATATTACCTTTATTTATAAGGAAAACATATTGTGCTAAATTGTATAATAGTTTAAATGTTCTGGAAGAAAAACATTTAAACATTTTTTATTATTAAGATTAAACTCTGAATCCATATAGTACCAATTTTCTCTAACCCTCTTCCCTAAGTCTTAAATGACATCTTCTACATTGTCAAAGTCCAAATTGAAAGGATGAGGACGGTTTGGGCTGGAGCGAGAGCCCTCTCTCTTGCCCCATCAGAGAGGCAGTCAAACCCTCTAGCCCGCGGAAGTCTCACCAGCCCATGTCTCTGCATCATGGCTCTGCCCTCAGTGTCACACTTATTCATTTTTCCCTTCTTCGTTTCTTTCAGTCCCTTGTAATACCTCTGGTGGTATAAAATTCTCAACACCTTGTCAATCTCCCCTGCAATTCACAGGGGTCCAAGCCACCAACAGGAGGGTCCTCCATGCTCTTTCTGGACAGCTGCGTCTTAGTTCTTGGGTTCTTCAGAGATGGTGGATTGGACCCATGTGCCATGCATAGAATGTCTTTAGCAAAGGTTATTCAGTCTCACCTTGCTGTTCTCTTCAGAGCAATCAGTTCACTCTAAGTAAAAGAGATTATTTTTAATAATGTGAGTGGGTCTCATCCAATCAGCTGCAATGCCTTAAAAACAAAATTGAGGTTTCCTGGAGAAAGATGAAATTCTGCCCAATTCTGCAGTGCCGGCTGCTGCCTAAGAACTCCCTGCTGACTGGCCTGCCCTGTTGATTTTGGACCTGCCAGTCCCACCAGCTCCATCACTTGAGTCAATTCTGTTAAATACACTTCTTCAGATATCTATTCTCTATCCTGCTGGTTCTGTATCTCTGGAGAACCCTTTTTATTTGAACAGTTATGCTCATGTGTGACTATCTTACTTTCACAGCTCAATTATGCTCTTGATTTCTAGTACCCTCCACAGAACCTAGTACAAGGATATTTTATGGTGACTTAATCACAAGTTCAGATTTAGGGTCAAGTGTCTCTCCATGCTGCTCCCAGAGTGAACGATAAAAAGTGCAGCTCACAGCACTTGTGACATTCTTTACTGTTATTATTATATTTTTTTCCTGAACTGATACTTTCTTTTGATGGCAGCTACCATATCCTACTCACCTTATGTCTCTAGCCTCTCTTGCAGTGCCTGCTTTGTCATCAGGACCCAGTCAAAATTGGAAAAATAAATTGACTGGTAGTGTGTAACTTCTTAGACCTTTCACAACTTTTCATTTTCTTAGACTTTACTTTGGGAGATGTTTTAAATCCTAATTAAAATTTAGTTGATAAAGCAGTCAAGTAGGAAATAGAGATGGGGGTTGAGGAGTTAGACATTGGGAGGATGGCATAGAATAATAAGTAATGATAATTTGATAGAAGAGTGATGAAACCTAAATCAAAACATTTTTTAATAATACTGGAAAAGATTGGTAGTAATTATTAAAAAGGATTAATTTATAAGGTGTTAGGAAAAAGACCAAATTCTATTACTTTCAAGGGATAATTACTCGTCACCTATAAGATGAGGTTGATTCACAGATCTCTACTTTTGGCCCAAACTTTTATCCTATATAACTAGCTTTTTAATTTTTTTTAAAGGTGTTTGCTATAGGGTATATGTGCTTGCAAGAGAGAGACAGAGACAGATAGAGGGAAAGTGAGAAGTCATTCCCCCCAGCTGGGAGGGTCATGCTGCAAGCCCTTCTCCTCCTCCTTCCCCTCCTTCCCCCTTCTGTACTTTGGGTACACACATATACACACACACCTGGTGTGATTTCTAAGCCTTCTGGTCCAGGGTTTGAATTAAGGTCAGTCATATGGGAGTCAGGTGCCTTAACTACCATGCCACCTGCTGGCCCATTAGGTAGCTTTTCTTTTTTAAATTGCTGTATGTATGTGTGCTTGTTGGAGAGAGAGAGGGCCACCCTTGTGGAGGATGGCCACATTGCAATCCCATGTCATCCACTCTCCTCTCAAGATTTTGGGCAAGCACACACATGTGCCCAGGGAGATTGTCAAGCCACCTGCCTGAGACTGGAACCGTGCAGTCTGTCATGTGAGATTCAGCCACCTTAACCAGGATGCTACTGGCTAGTTCTACAGCTAGGTTTCTAATGGACAGATTCACTCTAACTCAATCATGAAAAGTACACACCGTCAGTTTTATGCTTTGTGAAACATAACAGGGTTCCTCTATGATAGTGTAAGTTGTAATTAAAAATGAAGATAGACATTTTTGAATGAAGGGGAGATAGCGAGCTCTTTGTTATAACTCAATGGATTCTACAATGTCTGTACAATGTTCTCGTACAAGTGTGTGTGTGTGTGTGTGTGTGTGTGTGTGTACACAGGGAGAGAGAGGCACAGGCTCTGTCTTGTCAGCACTTCATGTCAAACCACATCCATTGGGTGGCCCAGTGAATTTTTAAAATATAAACTTGGGGGCCAGCAGGTGGTATAGTGGTTAAGGTGCTGAACTCCCATATGGTCGGCTGCAGTTCCAGTTCTGAACCTGGTGAATGAGTGTGTGTGTGTGCCCAAAATCCCAAGAGAAGAGTGGAGGAGAAGGGGCTGCAGCATGGTTGTTCC
>NW_006199230.1:789118-791565 GCF_000334495.1 Tupaia belangeri chinensis
GTCCAGTGTTTTACCCACCATCCCACCTGCTAGCCTCTAGATCGATGTTGTTACACTTTCAGAGTAATGAACCTTTTTTTCTTCCTGAAGCCCTCGTAAAATTTCAGTATAAGAGATAACAATGGTATTTATTAATACACAATCATATGAGAGTCTAAATGTATAATAATAATTACTAAAAGCATTATAAATGAGAACAATAAGGTTGTTATAATAAATATGAAACTTCAGCTCAGAAGTTATAGATGAGCATTGCAGTCATAACTTTACTATTGCAGCATTTCATCCATAAAGTGTCTCTTTTTAAAAAAAATATTTAATTTAATTTATTAATTTATTTAAGTTTGACCCGAGAGGGACAGAGTGAGTAAGAGAGAGAGAGAGAGAGAGAGAGGGAGAGGAAAAAAGTGAGAAAGCAAGCCGCCAGGTTCAGGACTCAAACTGTAGTTGGGCATGTGGGAATCCAGTGTCCTTAACCACCACGTCACCTGCCAACCCCATCATAAAGTGTGTCTTGACAACCTGAGACTACTTACCTTTGGAGGTCCCACCATTATGCTCCTATAATAGCACCTGAACAATTTGTATCCCTTCAAGAGGCTAAACTCCTTGAAGACAGGGACATTTTCTTATTCTTTGCTGTACTCCAGGGGGTAGCACAATTCCAAAAGTACAGTACATATATTTGGTAAACATGTGTTGCTAAAAAAGTGTAGTCCTTTCCACCAAGGTCTAATATCATTTCCATATTCATTGAATGACATGTTTAAGTTTCCACCTGATATTACCCTTTAGATCTTATGTTTAGCAAAATAATTATTGGCCTACATCCAATTGACCATATAGTATTTTTAATGCATTTGGGATCAAATCCAAGAGGTTAAACTGACTGACTTTTGTAGTGAGCCTGAACAGAAGAGCATGCATGGGGAAGGAACAAAGTGAGATACTGTAAGAAATCCTGACGGGGTCTTAGGAGCTCTGGATTTTGGAGATTCAAACATAATCCAGCGTCTGGTACCCGAGGAGGGTTGTTGAGCTTGGTTAAGGGACATGATCAGATTCAGGAACAGACCTAACAAAGGGAGGCTGGCGTTTACCTCGATAAGCAGCATAGGAACCAGAAGAGAAAGATTACTGTGGAAAGTGCCCTTTGGTGTCCAGAGGAGCATTAACACAGCATTCTCTGAATTGGCAAGGAGGAGGTAAGCGTTTTCAGGCATGTGGATGCCGAAGTAAAGGACTAAGGTAAAGGTATTTGGCTAAGTGACAGTCTTGTAGATTACTTCAGTGTTCTAGATCTAAATAACATACATAAAGGCTTGGCTTTTCACTGTACTGCATCAGGTTTTGTAGACAAGTTAACAATCTAGCTAATAATTTACCAGTGAAACCACCCCAGTATGTGGTTGGGGTGTGTGTGTGGGCAACCAGTGATTCTCTAGGTCTATTTATATACACTGAGAAATATTAAGGGGTGTGGTGGTGTGGGGATTAAGGCAGCCGGATCGCACATGGCCGACAGTGCAGCTTGAGTCCCAGACCAGCAGCTTGAAAAACATGCTCCGTGTGTATACGTGCCCCCAATCCTAAAAATGGAGAAGAGATTGCAGCATGGTCATTCCCCACGAGGTGGGGAGGGGATGTTTTCACTTTCCCTCTCTCTTTGTTTCTCTCCAGCAAGCATATGTGCCTCTAGCAAATCAAAAAGAAAGAGAAAGAAAGAAGAAATATTAAGATAAGAACTAATCAACTTGCTAATTAAATTCGGTCCACTTTATTTCTGAATAAGTATGATGTACAGCTCATACTGGTAACATCCTCTAACAGTAAGAACTTGTAGTGGAATGGGTGTGGCTGTCCACTCAGAGAGAAGCTTAAAGTGGTGATCGACAGATGAAGTGGTCAGAAAGCAATTGTCCAGTGACTGAGAAGTAACTTAAAATGGGAATTTCTTTTAACGATGTCCATCCCTCATGTATGTTGGGGCCACCTGTGCTTATTTCTTTTCCAAATCCCGTCTTGCAAATGCATTCTGCACTTTCAGTCACCTAATCCTTCCTCTAGTACCTCTCCATCCATCAGTGGCTCAATCTAAAGTGCTGAGTTTTTCTCGGGCCTTCCTTGGTTTTCATTCGTCCAGATTGAATTCCTCACTGATTCCTACACACTATTCCCAAAATAGCATGTAGGAATTGTAAATCTCTCTACCTCTATCCACTTCCACTGTGACCTTGACTATCAACGTAATTACCTAGATACCTTCAGAAATTCTCATGACCAGCCTTGCCTTTCCAGTTCATTTCACCTATCATCCAGAGTAACATCCACACACCCAGTTATGCCCAGCCCACTCTACTGCACTGAGAATAAACTTGAGACTCCTTAAGTAGTCAAGAAGGTTGGGCCTGGCCTGCGCCCCCCCACTCCGGGGGGGTGGGGGGGGC
>NW_006199230.1:792964-841828 GCF_000334495.1 Tupaia belangeri chinensis
AATGGAAGTCAATGTAAAGTTATGTGATATCCAATGTAATATAGAAAAGATTATGATAATAATAAAAAAAAAAAGAAGGTTCTCCCAGCCATGTTCCTTCCACCTTCCCAATGCACCCTCCACTTACAGTGCAGTGACTGTCTTTGCCTTTCTTTCCATTCTTATCAAAAACCTTCAGAGAATTTTGCTCATGACTCTTGTAACAGTCTGCCTTGTTTTACCTCCTCTCATTTGACTGCAAGTTACTTTGAATCTGTGGCAACATCCACTCTGGGGCACCACTGTGTTCCTGGCACTGGGATGCAACAGTGTGTAAGACAGTCATGGCTCTTACTTTACAGAATGCACTGTCTAGTGAAGGGACCACACAAAATGCATTTGCAAATACAAACTATGGACAGTGCAGAGAAGAAATCCCACAGGAGATACACCAGAGAATAGAGTGACTAACTACAGAGTGGTGGTCAAGGAAGACTGTCCAGAGGAGGTGACATTTAAGCTCACACAAGGGAGAACTATCCAGAGCTCACTGTTAGAACAGTGGAGAAGGAATGTTGTGGGAAGAACAGTGTAAAAAGTCAAGGTTGATGAATTCCAAGAAGTAAATGAAGGTGTTTAGTGTGAGGAAAGGGCATCAGGTGGTATTGGAGAAGTCAGCGGGAGTCAGGCCATTTGGACATCAAGTTGGATATCTCACACATACAAGGGCTATAATACATAACTGGTAAATTTCCATGAAGTAAATATCATCCACCTGCAAAATTATACAGGTTATGAAATTAAGGCTCTTCTAATTAAAAGACAGGTCTATAACTGAGGTCCCCACATGCTCAGTTGAGTGCTCTTTCTGGTATCACTCACTATAGACTGATAAGTACAATGGAAGACGTGGCAGCAGAGCTGGGATGTAATGATTACTCAGCATTCAGAGACAATTGCTAGATTCTACTGTGTGCAAATGGAATGTCATCAGCCTGTATTAATTGACAGTCTTTACCAGAATGTGTGACAGCTCCTCATCTTTTTGAGTCTATCTTCATCCTGAAAGCTAATACCACTCTGCCTGTATGTTGTCTCTTCCCTAACTTCCCTTTGCCTGACTACCCCCCTATGTTTTCTACATCCAAGAAGCCATTTCTCGGTACTGAGATAAAGTTACAATCCCTACTGTATGTATGCGTGGAACCTTAGGAACAGGTAAGAAGTCTAATCACTATGCTGAAGACCCCATGTATAGAGGCCATGAAATTACATGGAGATGGACAAGGGCCCAGCTGAATCTAAACTTTTTGACATTCCTTCCAAGGCCCTGAGAATGTGAATGAATCTATCCTTAGCCTTTCAGGTCAGTTCAACTGCAAGTTGGTTACCAGAATGATCTCAGTTAATATTACATGGAGCAAAAGAATTAGCCAATGAAAGCTTATCCAAAATTGTGACCCATGATATTATGAGATGCAATAAAATTAATCTAAATGGGCACCTAAAGAGTAGGAAATAATAAGGGGACCAGCAGTTAGCGTAATGGCTATGTCGCTGGACTCCCACGTAGTCGACCGCGGTTCGAGTCCTGGACCTGGTGGCTTAAACTCACGCCAGACACGTGTGCATGCGTGCCCAAGATCCTGAGAGGAGAATGGAGGAGAAGGGATTGCAGTGTGGCCATCACCCCTGGGGGGGGTGATTTCTCACTTTCTATCATCTCTCTGTCTTTCTCTGTCTGGCTAGCACATGTGCCCGTTAGCAAAAAACAAACAAACAAACAAAAACTCCCCCCCCAAAAATAAAACCAAAACAATAGGAAATAATAGAGCAAACACTGTTAAGCCAGGACAGTAGAAAGCAGGTGAAATTCATGATGGTTAGTTTGTATTTATTAATATGCTCACAACAGGCATCATTTTTATAGACAGTGAATTTTGAGCTTTAGCTATATCTCACTTCTCATCTGGCTGTGACCTAATTTTAGAAAGTGTGTGCCTTAGAATACTTGGAGATTTGTATTATTTATAAAGAAATCACATAAACAGTGGAGGACTGTAGAGAAGAGAGCAGTTTGAAGAGTCCTGGTTTCTTAAGTCAGTTGTCAGCACCTCAAAGACAGTCTCTTTTCTAATAAATTACACTGTTTTCTCATTTTTTGGTACAATGTATGTAAGTTATATTTTCATTTCATGCATATTTTCTTTTTAAAAGGCGTTTCAAATAAGGAATTAATGGATTCTAACATTCATCACCCCACTTTCCCCATTGCTGTAATATCTCCTTTTTCCCCATCTGTGCTGGATTTGCCCTCATGGTTCGCCCCACGAATGTGCTACGCTTCTCACACCTGTCTCTCTCACGGTGGAAATGCGTAGTAGCGGCCATCTGCTCTCGACACCACGGTCAATTACTGGAGGGCTATGAAATGTCAGCGCTGATCACCCATTTCCTCACCAACTCTGCACCTGCAGCAGAAAACTCGCTGTTAGGGAAGTGTGGGAGTCTCCCTTTCACTAGTTTTCGGCCAGGCTGAAAACACAAGGTAAGGACTGTGCTGGGAGTAGGTTGGAATGGGGTGACAGAAATCAGTCCGGGTGCTCTGATGCTTTATGAGCCACCAGAATAAGGGATTTACTTCTGGGACACATGAGGAGAATCTGGAACCGGAAGTTCAGAACTCACAACCCTACAGCCTAGTTTTATTATGTGCATTTCTGACTATTTATGAATCAGTGGTTCAAGGTTGCCATGACTTACAGAGTTTGTGTGTGTGTGTGTGTGTGTGTGTGTGTGTGTGTGTTTGTTTGTTTTTTCATCAGGATTAAAAAGTAGGAGCAGGGAGGGACCAGCAGTTAGCATAATGGCTTTGTCGCTGGACTCGCACATAGTCGACCGCGGTTCGAGTCCTGGTCCCGGTGGCTTAAACTCATGCTGGGCGCGTGTGCGTGCGTGCCCAAGATCCCGAGAGGAGAATGGAGGAGAAGGGATTGCAGTGTGGTCAACCACCCAGGGGGGTGATTTCTCACTTTCTGTCTCTCTGTCTCTCTCCCTGTCTGTCTGGCGAGCGCACGCGCCCTATAGCGAAAACCGCTCCTAAAAAAGAAAAAAAAAAAAAAAAGTAGGAGCAGGGCCAGTCAGGTGCATGGTGGTTAAGGTGCCTGGGTCCCAGAACTGACTATACGGTTCAAGTCCTAGATTCAGTGACTTGCAAAACATATTGAGTGGTAGTATGTGTGTAAGTCAAATTCAGAGAGAAAGGAAAAGGAACTGTGGTGTGGCCATACCCCCTTGGGGCTACTTTCTTACTTCTGCCACCTTATCTCTGTCTCTTTCCTGTGAGCACATGTATCTTATAGCAAATAAAAAAAATTAAAAAGTGGATGCCAGCACTTGTGAGAGAGAGGGAGAAAGAAATGAGCACCCTCTACAGGGTCTGGTCATACTGCAACCCTCTCCTGTTAGTCCTGTGCCCAGGGACCCTGGGCCCTTGCACACACGCCCAGCGTGTTTCAGTGTGACTCGGCCAGAGATCTGAACCCCGGTCACTGTAGGATCTGACTTCTCTTGAGCAGCACATTACCACAGCACCATGGATTTGGTCTGATTTGTGGATTCTGATGATGACCATTTCTTAATTGTTTTTTTTTTCATCGAAGATGTGACTAAATCTAAGCAGTGCACTTAGCAGTGAAAGTGATTTTCTTTCAATGACTGGAGCCAGGAGACAATGTAATGGTTATGTCACTGGGACTCCCAAGTAGCTGGCCGCAGTTTGAGTCCTGGGTCCAGCAGCTTGAAACTCATGCTGGGCACATGTGCATGCATGCCCAAAATCCTGCGAGGAGAATGGAGAAGGGATTGCGGCATGGCTATACACCCCCAGGGGGCAGTGAATTTTCACTTTCTGTCTCTTAGTCTCTCTCTGTCTTTCTGGAGAACAAACATGCCCTCTAGCAAAAATCTATTAAAACAAACAAAAAAAAGTCTTCACTTTATATAATCTGCAAACGTAAGTGAAAGTTAACCTGGTTCATTTCTGGTTAATGCTAGTTGTAATTACTTGTCTCTTGATGCTTTGTCAGTAGAGCATTAAACCTCTTGGTTTGATGCTTCTCAATTAATAAATTGTTCTTTACTCAAATAGAAATAGATACTTTAATTTTTAAGTTTGCTTCAGATTTTCCTTCGAACAAAGCCCTAAACCTGGTTCCTGTGAATGTGACCTTATTTGAAAATTGGGTCCTCACAGATGCAATTGATCAATAGGTGGGCCCTAATCTAGTATGACTACTGTCTTTCTAAGAAGAGGATAGAAGCACACAGGCCTCACCCATGTGGAGATGGAGACACGACCGCCTCTGAGGATGGAGCCAGAGACTGGAGTTACATGGCCACGAACAAAGGACACCTGCACTACTATAGCAGAAACTGGAAGAGACGAGGAAGCCTTCCCTGGAGGCTTCCCTGAGGGTGGATCACCAACATCTCATTTCAGGACCTAACAGCTTGCAGACTGTGAGAGAATCAATTTCTATTGTTTTAAGCCACTTGCTTTGCAGTACAGTAGGCCCTCCCTACCTGTGGGTTCCCCATCTGTGGAGTCAACCAACTGCATATCAAAAAGATTCAGATTTAAACAAACAATAAAAAATATGCAACAATGAAAAATAATACAAATAAAAACACAGTTTAACAACGATTTACACGGCATTCACATTTCAGTAGGTATTAAACTTAATCTAGAGATAATTGAAAGTAAATGAGAGGTTATGCATAGGCTATATGTAAAAACCACACCTTTTAGGACCAGCAGATGGTGTAATGGTCATGTCACTGGACTACCATGCAGTTGACTATGATTCGAGTCCTGGATCCGCCAGGTGCATGTGCATGTGTGCCCAAAATCCCAAGAGGAGAATGAAGGAAAAGGGACTGTAGCTTGGCCCAGAGTTGGGGGTGATGTCTCCCTTTTTGTCTCTCTGTCTCTCTGGTGAGTGCACAAACCTTATGACAAAAAAAAAAAAATCTCTCTTAAAAAAAAGAAAACACTTTTTTTTTTTGGAAAGGTTTTTGCGATAGGGCACGGGAGCTCACCAGACCGACAGAGACAGAAAGAAACAGGGGGGATGGCCATGCTGCAATCCTTTCTCCTCCATTCTCCTCTCGGGATCTTGGGCACGCACACACATGTGCCCAGCGTGAGTTGTAAGCCACCGGGTCCGGGACTCGAACCACATTTGACTACATGGGAGTCCAGCAACATAGCCATTACGCTAACTGCTGGTCCCAATAAAACACTTTTTAAGAATTATTTTTATTTAATGTTATTTATCATTATTATTATTATTATTATTATTAAATTTACTATAGAGCATATGTGCTTATCACAAATACACAGAGAGGGAGAGAGAGGGGAGAGAGATAGAGACAAAGAGAGAGAAAGAGAGAGAGAAAGCAACCAGGCTTGGAATTTGAACCCTGGTTAGCCATGTGAAAGTCCAGCATCTTAACCACCATATCATCTGCTGGACACAAACCACATCCTTTTATATAAGGGACTCGGGCCTCCAAAGACTATGGTATGTGCAATGGGGTCCCTGAACCAATCCCTGGTGGATAACTAGGGATTTCTGCACGTTGCTATAACAGCCCTAGGAAATGACTGAACTTTCTTTCTTCCTCACTCAAGATGTTAAAGCTGAGAATCTGAGATTCGAAAAAAAATTAATAAATTCATTAAAAGGTAACTTAGATAATTCTATACTTCTTTTAATCCCAAATTGTCTTCATTTTCAATGTAATTTTTTATGATATGTAAATGGATTTGAGGTTTTAGGATCATACACTCAATATCACTTTTATTATTTAAAATGGTTGCATAAATTCTGGCCAATTCAATAAGGCATAAAGAAAAATAATTGGAAAAACTCCTGGCAACAAAATGACTAAATTCGCATTACCTGCTGAGAAAAATAAGTTGCATAAATAGGAAATCCAAGGACAGTATATGAAAAGAATTCCAAATTGATACTAGTTTGGCAAAGTAGCTGGATGAAAGATTAAGCAAAAATAAGTCATTTTCTATATTTTAAGATTACCGGTGTCAAAATGTAGTTTGAAAAAGATGCTGTTCATGGTAGCAACATAAAGCTTAACATATGTAGGAATAGCCGTAACAGGAAATGTTTAGCACCTCTATGAGAAAATTTATAGAACTCTCCGAAGAAAAACAAAGGAAGTCTACACAAAATGGAAACACACCATGTGCCTGCTTGGGAGGAATAGATGGTGTGAACATCCCATTTCTGTCCAAACAAATGTATATATTACACATATTCTGACTTAAAAATCCTAACAGGATTTTTTTAAGATAACAATAAAAATGAATTTCGGGCCAGATGATGACACAGTGCTAATGCAATGGTCTGAGCTGATCCACATGGTAAGGTTCTGGATTCGAGACCAGAGTCTCCCCTAACATGCTGGGGATATGTGTACCCATGCTTTGGAGTTGCAGAAGCTGAGGGTATATTGTGGCATGGAGACTCTTATTAGGATGCTGTCTCTCTCTCATTAATTTCCTCTCCCTGTCTCTCTCAATTATGGAAGGAATAAATAAATCAACTTAGAAATAATTCTTTAATAGTCCATTAAAAAATAACATAATAAATATGAAACACTTCTTGATAATAAACAAATAAAATACAGTGTATATCAGAAATACAGTCACTATCAGAAATCTAATGACATTAAAATGTAAACTACAAACTGATAAACTAAGTATGGTTAGAAAAAAAAATTTACATTCTTATCATACGAAGAGATTTTGCATGACATTAAGAAAAGACTTAAAATGGAAACTTACACAGTGATAAAGTATATAGTTCACACACACAAAAGACATACAAATTGTCCATGAATATTGTGGTAAGCAGATAAATATCCTTCTTAAAATAATGACATAATATTTTCTCAAAAATTAAGTTGACATAAGTCTTTTTTAAGTGAAACAATGAATGGTGAAGGCTGGGGATATTCCTAGAATACACAGATATAATCTTTTTTTAAAGAGAAACTTAGGCAAAAGCCAGGAACCTTAAAAAAGTGTGAACCCTGAAAAGATATTACATGTCTGGGAATACATTTTTTTTTACCCTGAGGCAAAAAAGGTATCCAAAGGTATTGGCATATGGAAAGACATATAAATCAGTGGAACAGAACGGAAAGCCCACTCACCCACGTATTTCAAGAACTTTGACAAAACTGGCAAAGTACAGTTGGCCTTTCCATGTCAGAGATTTCTATACCCACAGATTCAACCAACCATTGATCAGTAATGTTCAAAAAAAAAAAAAAAGAATTGGTTGTGTCTGTACTGTCATGTACAGACTTTTTTCCTTATTCTCTAAAAAAAATCCAGTGTAACTACTTATACAGCATTTGCATCCTGTGAGGTATAATAAGTAATCTTAGATTATTTAAAGTATACAGGATCCTGTGTATAGGTTACAGTCAAATACGATCTCATTTCATATAAGGGACTTAGCAACTGGGGATTTTGGAATCAATGGTGGGTCCTGGAACCAATACCTTGCAGACTCTGAAGGATGATTGCACTTAAAAGGAGAAAGAGGAATGGTGTTGAAAAATCTGGATGCTCACAAGGAAAAAAATGAACTCGTTACACCACACACAATAATAAACTCCAAATAGATCATGGACCTAAATGTAAATTAAATTCTATTCTTTTGGGGCCAGCAGGTAGCATGGGGTGAAGGGCTGGACTCCCATGTGGTGTCGACTACTGTTTGAGTACTGGATCCAGTGGCTTGAAACTCATATTGGGAGTGTGTGTGTGCATGCCCAAACTCCTAGAAGGAGAATGGAGAAGAAATTGTGGCATGGCCATCCCACCTCAGGAGTGATTTTTCACTTTCCTTCTCTCTGTCTCTGTCTGTCTGTCTCTTTTGCTCTGGAGAGTGCACACACCCTGTGGCAAAAAACTTTTAAAAATTCTATTCTTCTATAATAATTCTAGAAGCAAAAATAGGAAATAGCAATCTTTTTTTTTTTTTTTTATTTTCACTGTAGGGCGCGTGCGCTCGCCAGACAGACAGAGAGAGACATAGAGACAGAAAGCGAGAAATCACCCCCCAGGGGGGATGGTCACGCCGCAATCCCTTCTCCTCCATTCTCCTCTCTGGATCTTGGGCACGCACGCACACTGGCCCGGCGTGAGTTTTAAGCCACCGGGTCCGGGACGCAAACCGTAGTCGACTACGTGGGAGTCCAGCGACACAGCCATTACGCTAACTGCTGGTTCCCTGGAAATAGCAATCAAGACCTTGGGATGAAGAAGTTTCTTAGCTAGGGTATTAAAAACAGGAACCATTTTTGGTTCAGAAACAACAAAAAAATTAAGCTGCCTTAAAATATAACAATGTTTGCTCTTTGCAAGACAGTTAAGAAAATGATAGAGGAACCAGCAGTTAGCATATTGGTTATGTCACTGGACTCCCATGTAGTAGACCACGGTTCAAGTCCTGGACCTGGTGGCTTCAAACTCATGCCGGGCGCGTGTGCGTGCGTGCCCAAGATCCCAAGAAGAGAATGGATTGCGGCGTGGCCATCCCCCCCGGGGGGGTGATTTCTCGCTTTCTATCTCTCTGTCTGTCTCTGTCTGTCTGGTGAGCGCACGCACCCTATAGCAAAAAAAATAAACTCTCCAAAAAAAAAAAAGAGAAAATGATAGACAAGCCACAGACTGGGAGAACATATTCATAAATTCACAATACACTTATCTGATAAAGGGCTTGTATCTAGAATATAACAAATAACTCATTCAACTTAATAATAAAAAGACAATATAATTTTTAAAACAGAGGAAAATAGTTGAGCAAAAGAAACATATTTCATGAATGATATACAAATAGTTAATATGCTCATTATAAAATGTTCCACCACATTATTCATTAGGGAAATGAACATCAAGAACAATGAAACAGCACTGCATACCCACTAAAATGGTGAAACTAAAAAGACCTGCAGTGTCAAATGATAGTGAAGATGGAGATGAACTAAAGCTCTTGCACATAGCTGGTGGGAATGCAAAATATAAAAGGCAGTTTGGAAAGCAGACTGGCAATTTTACATAAAATTTAAGATATATTTCTAGAAAGATTGGGTGATTTGATTGCCAGGTATTCAGCTAAGAGAAATGAGTACATACATCTAATCAGAGAGTTTTACATAAATATTTACAGCATTTTTGTTTGTAATAGTTTCAAACTAAAACAGCCCAAATGTCCAAATAATGGACCATCAAATATATATAATTTAAAATGAATAATCTGATGGAAAATAATCGTAATTAATTGAAAATAAATAAAACTATCAGATAAAAAGGCAAAGACAATATATAGACAATTCTTCACAAAGGGATAATACTCAGCATAAAAAGGAACATACTATTGGTAACATGCAACAATAATAATGAATCTCAAAAAGGTTTAGAAAATAAAAGACTATATATACTATGTGATTTTATTTATATGGAATTCTAGATAGGCAAAAATTACCTCTTAGTAGCGTAGTGGTTTCCTATGTCTAAGGCTTTAAATGATGTTGACTCCAAAAGGACTGAAGAGAACTTTTAGATAGAGGGAAAAACTCTAAATCTTGATTCTGGTGCTGATTACTGGATACATGTGGATACATGGGTCAACACGCTTGGAACTAAGGTTTTTTAAAATTTTATTTATTTATTTATTTTTTGAGAGTTTTTTGCTACAGAGAGAGACAGAAAGTGAGAAATCACCCCCCGGCAGGGGGCGGGGGATGGCCACGCCTCAATCCCTTCTCCATTCTCCTCTTGGGATCTTGGGCATGCATGCTCACGTGCCCAGTGTGCGTTTAAGCCTACAGTCCAGGACTCGAACTGCGGTCGACTGTATGGGAGTCCAGCGACAGAGCCATTATGCTATCTGTTGGTCCAGAAACTAGGTTCTTTTTTTTTCCTTTTATTTTTAAACATTTTTTTTTCATTTCATATTCTTCCATACATTCAATCACATTATTATTTGTCTTACAAAATGGATATTTCAACAGGTGAACATTACTCCCTAGTACTGTTGATAAAACTACAAAATATCTTCAACAGATAATACCACACCTCTTTGTGCCATTAATGCTTTGCTTCCCTGTCTCTCCCCCAAATGTCCTTCCTCAGACCCTTCTCTTTCACACACATTACATCTGGTATTTACATCTATATACTGTGTTTCTATATCCTTTAGTCAATTAGTTTCAGTCATAGAGTGCAGACACTCCGTATGTATTAAGTGGGGACATACAATGCCTCTCCTTTATAGCATGGCTTGCCTCACTCAGCAGAAACTAGGTTCTTAAAAGAGTTTACTTCTATTATATGTAAATCATACCTCCTAAAAATTAGATAGAAATTTAAAATAAATAATTCCCACATTTATTTATAAGGATATTAACTATGCTATTATTTTCAGTGGCAAAAAATATAGTATATATGTTTATTAGAACTATTAAAATATAATTTATGTGGAGATCATTAAAATAATGTACATAAATGATATTTAATAATATGAAAAATGAACTACTATTAAGTGGAGAAAATGATGTATTTTTATAATAATTATTGGCATTAGCTAGTTGTCTCAGCAAAACAGATTCCTGGTGTGTCTTTCTTGTACTTTTCTCTGGTTTCATTTCTGAATTAAACCTATGGTACATTTATAATTTGAGAAAATAAATAAGGAAAGTTATTAGGGAAAAAAATAAAAATAATAAACTAATAGGTAACTCTCTTTATAGATATAGATAATATTAATGCTAAATAAGAAGTTCAATCTCATTACTAATCAAATGAGTACAAATTAAATACATTTTTTGTAACTATAATAAAGTAGCAAATATAAAATGAATGACAGTAAATTATTTTTCAGAATGCAATAAGAATATCTAGTGCCTGAAAGACTATTTCCACCACTTTGCTGTGGCAATATAAATCAGTAAAGCATTACTGGAAAGCAATTTAGACTATGCACAAAAGACCTTAAAATTCCTCATTTTTTGGATGTAATAATTACATTTCTAAAGTATTTTCCTTAAGACTTCTAAAAGAAAGTTTTAATTTTTAAGTAATTATTTAATTTTATTTATTAGTATTATTTTTAAAATTTGTCATAGGGCACATGTGCTCACCAGAGAGAGAGAGAGAGACAAAGTGAGAAAGCAAGCTGCCAGGTAAGGGACTTGAACCATGGTTAGCCATGTGGGAGTCCAGTGCCTTAACCACCATGCCACCTGGTGATCTAGGACATTTTCTCCAGTACTTATAGACATTTATACACGATAATGATCACCATAGGGTTATTTATACTGTAATAAATTGCAAACAGCCTAAACCTATAAAATTGGAAGAAAATTGTTAAGTAATTTTTGTATATTTAGCTAAAAGTTTATTATCTGATATTTTAGGATAATACAGGTTTTAATAACTTAAGGAAGCATTTATTTATATAATGTTAGGTTAAAATAGTTACAAAATTGTGTTTAAGGTATTTCAGCTATATTAAATGTTCAAAATATTTATAGATTATAATGGGGCAGCTAGTCCCTTATCAATGATCATTTTCCCATATTTTTAGTGCATTTCTGTATTCTGAGAAGTCAGCAGCGAGCAGGTATGAATTTCACTTCTTCCACCAACTAAAATTCTGGAACTAAAATAGATCCAGGCCCAGATGAACAGACTCAGGTTATGTGCTATCTAGGGTAGAATTATTTAGACTTCTAGTTTCTGATAAAATTGAACAAGATAATGAATGTTGGGACTCAAATGATCTCAGTGCATATTTAAAATTTGTCATAGGGCACATGTGCTCACCAGAGAGAGAGAGAGAGACAAAGTGAGAAAGCAAGCTGCCAGGTAAGGGACTTGAACCATGGTTAGCCATGTGGGAGTCCAGTGCCTTAACCACCATGCCACCTGGTGGTCTAGGACATTTTCTCCAGTACTTATAGACATTTATACACGATAATGATCACCATAGGGTTATTTATACTGTAATAAATTGCAAACAGCCTAAACCTATAAAATTGGAAGAAAATTGTTAAGTAATTTTTGTATATTTAGCTAAAAGTTTATTATCTGATATTTTAGGATAATACAGGTTTTAATAACTTAAGGAAGCATTTATTTATATAATGTTAGGTTAAAATAGTTACAAAATTGTGTTTAAGGTATTTCAGCTATATTAAATGTTCAAAATATTTATAGATTATAATGGGGCAGCTAGTCCCTTATCAATGATCATTTTCCCATATTTTTAGTGCATTTCTGTATTCTGAGAAGTCAGCAGCGAGCAGGTATGAATTTCACTTCTTCCACCAACTAAAATTCTGGAACTAAAATAGATCCAGGCCCAGATGAACAGACTCAGGTTATGTGCTATCTAGGGTAGAATTATTTAGACTTCTAGTTTCTGATAAAATTGAACAAGATAATGAATGTTGGGACTCAAATGATCTCAGTGCATAGAGAATAAACAATTAGGCACTTGACGAATTCAGATTTGTTACATCTGCTGCCTAACATATGTAGGACATAATGGTCAATACATGTCTATTTTAATGAACAGAAAAGAATATTGAAAATGTATATGTGAAAATGAATGTGTGTGTATATACACAGCCATATACATATGCACACGCATACACACAATATACAAGAAATCTCCAAAATTAATGATAAATGACATGTAGCAAAGTTTCAGCTATATAGCAGAGAAAATCAGGACGAATGCAAATCCATTTTGCGTTGCCAATAAAGCGCAAATTTTAATCTTTTGTGGGCAGAAGGAATGAGTGTCTACTGAAATGAAAGTGCTGCCCTATATCTCTGGGAAAAAAAGAGCAATGGAAAGTTTTTCCCCCTTATCTAATCACAACAGCCCTTAGGGTGGAGCTGTGAAAACAGAATCATAATAAAAACAATACAACCTGCCTACCAGTTGACACCTTATGAATAATTATTAAGAAGAATCGCCCTTAATAGAGGAGGGGAAGAGAAGGCAAGGTATTTCCCTATTAGTTTTATGCTTTACCTAGAAACTACTTCCTGTCAGAGCAGCAACCAACCTGAGGTGGCCTAGGGGCAGCAGGAGAACAGATACATAGGTTCAAGAGGTCTCCAGGTTAAGGCAGCAGGCCTCAGGCAGGGGTGGGAGTTAAGGGCAGGCCTTGTCCTGCCAGATCTTTGAGAGGGGTAACAGCAGGAGGAGTATTCTGTGAAAAGATTAGAGTGGGAAAGAGCTGTGGGTGAGCAACTTTCCCACAGGATCCCAGCCAATTTCGTGCTGAGGTGCAAGGCACCAGCTGTGGAAATACGTTCATGTATATTTTCTTGTTAATAGCAACCTTACATTCAAAATTCTGTAGGAGGCCAACATATATTAAGATATAAATAAGGCTTGTGGGCTAAAATGTGGTAGGTCTTCTTCACTGTCCAGCCTGTGTAATAATGCAATGGTGCTCCATTCAAGTGCCGAATATGTCATTGTGTTGGCCTGTGCAGTTTGAGGGCATCACCAAATTCTGTTTCCGTATTTCCCAGTAAGCCATGAAAGGCAAATGTTAATAACCTCATTTTGCAGATGAGAGATCAGGGCACAGAGAGTTTGAGCAACTACTAATCCAAGTTCTGCAAGCAACTGAGCCCTGGAAAATAAACAGAGCCAAGCTCCCTTTATTACCCCTCCAGGAATGCATCTAATAGTCCATTTTAATCCAGCATTCGAACCATTTTAAATGTTATCTACGGCTTTTCCATTAATTGAATAGGTTGTATAGTACCCAAACCTTTAGTAAAATATATATTTAGCACTATAAACATTTGAAAACAAAACCTGAACAACTCAACGATCCTTTCGTCTACCAACATCTGGTTTCTAAGAATTTCTATTTTGCTGAAACAGTTTATGATATTGCTATAACTTGCTGTTGGGTATCAGGCCACATAAATATTTAATGATACCATTAATTTCTGAAAGAGAAAAAGAGAACCTTGACATTAGGCTTAAACGAATAAGGAATTTATTTCCCCATATTTTGTACTGATACTTAATTTGAGGTTTTAGATGGAAGCCTCCTATCTATGACGGATTAGAATCTGACAGGGCTCTTTAGGCATTTCTGTGCATCTTTACACATGGGCTTCTCTCCCCCTTGTGCAACACATAAAAACTGGAACGTTCAGCTCTCTATCAGACCAGCACCTGCTGACCATCCGTCTGTTGGACTTCTTACTTAATGTCCTCCCTCCTGCTTGCTTCTTGAATGCCTGGGAGATTTCACTTTGCATTTGCTAAGGCTGGTTCATTAAAATACTAATTTTAAACTGTAATTATCTGTTGGTTCATATCGGTGGTTGAACCACAGTGGCGCTGATATCTTCTAACTGCAGGAGAATTTCACATCTGTTCTCATCCCCTGGAGCCTGAAGCAAGAGTTACTGTGGTGCGGAAAGGAGGCAGTTTGAAAGAGATGTAAAGAACTGTGTTTTAAGAAAAGCAACAAAGACAGGCAGGAAGAATTGTAAATATGGTAAATAGACTCAATTGTAAAACTATTCATGATAATACCTTCTGGGGGAAAAAAAGGAAAGGCAATCAAATAAGAAGCATGCCAGGTAATAGTCCTGTTGTCAGGTTGGGAGGAATTTAATGTGCAAAGGCTAATCTAATTCTGGAAGAATTTGCAATCTGCTGGCATAAGTGGGTGGGAAGTGGGGTGGGGTGGATTATTCCTTGTTTTATGATAAAGGTCAATGATATCTTTAGCCTGGAGTGGCATCTGACAGACTGGGGAATGCCCGGTTCTGCCAAGTGACTGCAATTCACAGATTTAAGGCATTAATATGTGAGAAAGAAAAAAAAAAGGAAAACAGAAAGGATCTGTATTTAAAGGAGAACAGGAATAAAAAGATAGGAAGAAGGAAGGAGACAGGAGATAGAACCCTAAGAAAGAAGTAGTCAGGACATAAAGCCCAAAGATGGAAGCACAATAGTCAAGCTGGCACTAGGAACTGCTGGCTCACAAGAAACAGCTTGCGGCAGTGACTCAATGATTAATCAAGGCAGCATGACCTAACGCAACTATGACAATTAAGGCTATTTCCAGGTCCCTCCACATTCCAAGAAAATAATGGTCTTGATGGCCCAAAGCTTTTAGACAAAAAGGGTCTCATGACCTATGTCCCCATTCCAAAATTAGGAGAATAGCTGGGCCAACCTGACAAATAACCCCACCACCAGGGGGAGGCATGCACTAGCTAGGATAAAAACCCATGGTTAGAGCCCCAAGTTGGCAACCCATTATTCAAAACTCCTCCCTCCTTGATGGGAGCTTGCTTTTCTTCCTCCTAATTAACTCCTGCTTTCCTGTTCCTCAGTGTGTCTAGTTCGTGGTGAGCATGAGACAAGAACCTGGCCAGCTTGCAGCTCTGCATGCAGCACCGGGGTTGGGCCTGATCACCCCAACCTCCCGTGTCATTTAAAGAGTAAGGGGAAGAACAAACAATCCTAGAGTGCAGTAGCTGTACTTTCTGAGTACAAACTACACCAAGGACACTGTATTGTGGAGGTTAGAAAGAAGGGCCATTCACAGAATGTTTACCACGTACTTGGCAATTTGGGTTTTGAGTCAGGTGGGTATTATCTGCATGTACAGGTAAGGAAATTGAAGCTGAGATGGATCAGGTTCCAGGATTGAGAACCCAGTTGTCTCATTGTAAACTGTGTCATTTCCATTATATGCTGCTGCTGTTCAGTATTTCAGAAAGTTAGAGGCGAGTAAGACACAAGTTTTTCCTTCAAAGAGCTCAAGATTTATAGCACAAATTCTAAAGCAATGCCACTGAGATGCTACAGAAACTCACCTTCTTCAACTGAGGCCTCTGTCCTGCTTACCCAACCTGCCTTATGGCAGTAGGGAAAAATCACAGCCTTTCTATGTGTATGCCCACACGGGCATGTGGACCTAGCTTTCCTAGAAAGCAGACCCCCACAACTGCCCATCACATGAGAGGATGCAGGAGAGGGGAAGGCACCTCCTCCGTTACACTCTGGCTTAGGGTAAGGGAAATGTAAAGGAGTATTGAGAGAACTGTCTGAAACACAGGCTGTTTTGATCATTTCTGAGAGACTGTTTATCTTTTAATATATTCCATGCTTAGGCCCCGGCTTATGTAGAATGACAAACTTGGCCCGCGGTATCTTATCACTTCGTGGCTCTCTCCCTGACTCAATCCATTTCTAAAAGCAAGGAGAGAAGATTCAGAATGTCTCGAATGACCTTCCTACTCCCACTCTTGCCCACCTTCCCCAAATAAGCTAAGCAAATTAACCTGAAGAATAGTTAATAATGAGAGTAAAATAACAAATGAGGCCAGTGGGGCAGACTATTTCTTAGAGAATATCATAGTTAATAATTAGAGTAAAATAACAAATGAGACCAGTGGGGCAGACTATTTCTTAGAGAATATCCTATGTTTCAAATGCAGTATAAAATGTTGCTACCTTTGTCTGTATTTGAGAAGCAAATTGCCGGGTGTAAAGAAGAACGACAGCAAAATCTTGAAATCTTTGAGCAAGTAAAAGCCGTAACAATGGCCAAGCCAAATGGAAGACAGAGAGGCCGCAAGAATCTCTATTTGAAGTTGCAGACCGAGGTAAAGCAATTGAGAACGAAATCAAGCTTAATGAGATCTAAGTCAAGGGATGTTCTATTGACAAATTAATTTGGAAATCATTTAAGAAAAATTGTGCTTTGGCTCTTATTTATATCCACTGGAGAGAATGGGCTGTGTCCTTTCCCCTGTGTTAAATAACAAGTATTTAACCCAGGAACTTAGAGTCCATTTTTCTTTTATATCTCCAGGACCCAGGGACTGGATTGTTAATAATTTAGCTAATTGAGTAAAACCTAATGCTTTGAGTCTTGAAACAGGGAAATAAAAATTCAAGATTTCCTGTAGATATGGGATGCATAATATTTAATGCTTCAGAGATCATTAGTAAAAGAAAATATTACAGCCATACACACCCTCTGAGAGTCTAACTAATGAATGTCTCCCAGCTGCTGTAGAAAAATCAGCAGCAGCATCAGTACCAATTTCAAGACAAAGCACAGCTGACAGATGTTTGAAGGGATAAATCAGTCTGTACAAGGATTAAAATAATAAGTCCCCAGTGCCTTTTAAAGGCAGAGGTGCCACAGTAAACTATTTCCAGTCACTTGAATGCAACTGAAGTATGGATGCTAGGGGTCATTATCTTGTAACCCAGGAGGTGTCTGAGTGGTATAGGACTAAACCTAGCACAGGTTCAAACCATATCAAGCTTGAAGGAAGAACAGCTTTTATTGTTTGCTACCTCTCTGGTCTGTTTTGGTTAATGATGTCTGATGGCGACATGGCACGAACTCACTGGATACACGTGGGGAATGTCCTGGGTTTGAGTTTTGGGACCTCCCTGAATGTGCTGGGTGCACACGCATACCAGTGATCAGGTTCAGCTGAGACTGGCCCTGGGGGTGGATTTTGGTGTGGTGACACTGTTGAGGTACCTCCATCTCTCTCATGGAAGAAATAAATAAATGAATTAAAAATCAAATAAGTGGGGGACCAGCAGTTAGCATAATGGCTATGTCGCTGGACTCTCATGTAGATGACTGTGGTTCGAGTCCCAAACCCGGTGGCTTAAATTCATGCCGGGCGTATGTGTGTGGGCACGCGCCCAAAGTCCCAAGAGGAGAATGGAGGAGAAGGGATCGTGGCATGGCCATCCCCCCGGTGGGTGATTTCTCGCTTTCTGTCTCTTGGTCTCTCTCTGTCTTTCTGGGGAGTGCACACACCCTATAGCAAAAACCTCTAAAAAAAAAAATATCAAATAAGCGGGAACCAGTAGATGGCATAATGGTTACATTGCTGGATTCCTATGTAGTCAACGGGGGTTCCCAGATCCGGTGGTTTAAAACTCGCACTGGGTGCGTGTGCATGTATGCCCACAATCCCCAGAGGAGAATGGAGGAGAAGGAATTGCAATGTGGCCATCTCCCCAGGGGGTGATTCCTCACTTTCTGTTTCTCTGTCTCTCTCTGTGTCTGTGATGAATGCATGTGCCTTATAGCAAAAATTTCTCTTAAAAAAGAAAACAAGTAAAAAAAAAAAAGCAATGAGACATGAAGTGACTAAATGTGAATTGGGCCATTATAATGAAATACAATGATTCTTTATGTACATGTTAATGAATGCTTAGCATAGTGATACAGCTATTATTTTAAAAAGTATGCCAAACAATCTCCTAGTTGAGAAACATGCACCTAATGAGAAGCCATCAAATGTTTACTCCTCTTTATCCTTTAATAAGGTGAGTTGGGAGGGGGTCTTTTTAAAAGTACAAATGATTAGGCCTCATTCCAAACTTATAGAACCCCTGGGAGTTACAGGCCTTTCCTACACCACCATTCTAGATAAGATTTTATTGCATCTCTTACTAAATTGCATCACAGTGGTTTAAATGCATGCCAGTTACATTCTGCCTGCCCATACCTAAAAGCGAGCCTATGGCAGGGAAAACCTGAATCTGAGCCATCTCCTGCTCCTCAGACCCTTGGACAATGCCTGGGATACAGAATATTTGATAAAGGTCTAGCCTTTTCCTATGTGTTTGGGTAAGCCCCAAGTATATGCCAGTGACCTTGACCAAAAAGTGTCCTCAGCTTATTAAAGCATAAAACACAAGTAGATATGTAAGAAGTTACACGGAAGGTAATGAGTGACAGACAATCTAGACTTTCTAAGCCTGTGTTCATCACTCCAGCTCTGTGTTAGGATCAGTGCTCTTTAGTATGATTCATAAACTCACCAGTTCAAGAGAAATACTTCTGTGTGTAGAAGCTTTCATAGCAATTCTACGCTGCAGCAGCACCCAGTCATGTGATTTATATTTTATGAAAGCATCGGCTTGGAAATGAAAAGAAACAATAACAACTGGTCACTTACACAGATGACTTACCATCCTCGGAAGCAAGTGTCATCCCAGATCAATTAAATCAGAAGAAGGGGAACCCATCCCCTGGGTATTTGGCTTCTTAGGGCACTCTAATGTGGTATGGATAAGTTGATCGAACAACTGGGGCAGCACAGGTACTAGCCAACAGGAGTGGAAACCGCCCCACACCCGCCATCAGCACAGAGGCAACGGGTACTACTGTCAGGACTCCAGGACCAGCCGAAGGTCAGCTTTTCTTTTCAGAGGGCCCCAGTTTCATGAATCATTTAATGAAGAAGTCTGAGCTAGCTTGGATAGGTTCAACTACACGTGAAGTGAAGATATGTTTCCTTTCCGTAGAGATGTGCTTTAAGGGGATCTTCAACTGGAAATCTGTGGGTACACAATGGACATGTGGTGCAGCAAACCGCCCTTATGGAAAGGATTAAAAATGCATTGCGCCTCAGACTATATCCTTCAAAATGTATCAGCTATCTGGAGATCAAGACTGGTGCGATGCAGCTATCGGGTCTTGTCCCGTCATGTGAAAATAAGGGATGCTATGCTGTTAGGGTGCATACTCTGAGAGTAATACCTGCGGCAAGTGCGTGCTATTCAACAGGGTAGCACTAGCACTCATCACATAGCTTTTATGATTTTTAGAGTTAGCACCATTAAACTTATCAACCCTATATATTTATCCCCAGATCGTAAGTCATTTGAAATTCATGTAACAAATCTTCATAGAAATGCAAAATAATATTATTCTGAAAAATTCATCTTTCTTTTTTCTTGATTTGAGAGATGAAATGTGCATACTAAATATATATAGATTTAGAAGTTATATTTTATATATGTATGCACATATGCTTTAGTTCAGACTTCAGACATACTTTTTAATCTTTTTTTAAAACCTTATTGCTAGAGGGCATGCAAGCTTGCCAGAAGAGAGAGAGAACTCCTCAGTGTGGCATGGTCATGTCACAATCCTTTTTCCTCCATCTCTCCATCCTGCCTCTCTCTCTCTCTCTGTCTCTCTCTCAGTCTCTCTCTTTTTCTGGTGAGCAGATGTGCCCTCCGGTAATTAAAAAAGAAGAAGAAGACGAAGAGATGGTGCAATGACATTTAGAATTTCCCTTATGTGACAGCCTAAAGGCTCCAAGAGTGTTTACTTTCTAATCCTCAATAGATTTTTCTCAGTTGATTTCCTTGTGCTGCTATTATAATTGAAGAAGAGTCCTCTTTATCTAATTGAATTCCCCACAATGCTAATTTTTAAATGAAAAAATAAATTAAAGATCGGTTCACACTCTGTCATGATACTCCCGCCTCAGCCTCCTGAGTAGCTGGATCTACAGGCACTCAGTACCACGCACGATCTGACCCCCTTCAGACAGGATTCGTTATGTTGTCCATATTGGCCCGAGCTTGCAATTCTCCTGCCTCGGCTTCTGGAATAGATGGGACCACAGCTGAGCCAGGAATCAAACTCAGGCCTCGTACCTGGCTTCATCCTGCTGAGCAGCAGAGTCTTACCAGCACACCACTGCAGCTGGACCTCCCACAGTATCTTGGGTTTATTCTACACCAGAAGAGCCAAGTTGGTTATTCTGTGTTTAAACATGACAAAGCGCTACTTCCCAAGGGAGCTTGTTCATCTTTATTTCTATTAAAATTCCTATTTCTACTGAGCTGAAATTTGTCTATTGATAACTTTACCAATGTCCCAGTTCTCGTTCTCTTACAGAACTAGCTTAGTGATTCCTCCTGCATATTATCGAGGATGTTTGTATCACTGAGTCAGGCCCTCTTCTGACAGAATGCCTCCACTTCATTCAATCATAAGCCAGCCTTTGATTCCCATAACCATCCTGATGACTTCATCTGACGTGATCCTGTTTCCCTATTCCTTCCATGAAAAGCAGTGCTGTTAAATAATTTCACAAACAGTTTTTTAAAAAGCTTAAAATGGGAAGGGGTGCAGAACTGAAAACCAGGATTCCTGCCTGCTCCATCGGGTTCTACAATCTTATGTGTCACAGTGGGGAAAGCAGTATCTTAAGGGAAAACAACCTATTCCTTGCCTAATCATTACAGACACACCGTGTCTATTCATAACATAAAAGCAAATGTTCACTGAGAATTTTCTCTGTGCCATAGATCCTGTGGTCTCATGAGAACTATAACATCCTTGTAAGGTAGATATTATTATTCTATTACCCAGATTTTACAGATGAGGGAGTTATGGCTGAAGGGAATATATAGTACTACACGTAGGAATGTGGCTCGGTTACTGGAGCCTGCATTAGGATGACACACTGTAAAAAGTTAAGAAGTTGTTGAAGCCATTAACCAACTAACTAGATTATGCAGTGCTTTCTTTGGGGTCTGGCAGATGCTTTCAGTACCTTGAATGCTCAGTGAGTAAGCTTTTCTCTGAGATCCATCTACTTCTCTTGAGATTTATGTGAGTCGGCTGTTTGTCTCCATTCTGCTTATGCCAATTATTTTTTTCATTTTAATGACGAAACTTAATAAAATATCATATAAGTCAATGAAACATGAGTAAGAAAAAAGTATCATTTATACGAGCATTACGTTGAACGTTTAAAGGATTCTGTTGTAGATGATTATCTTAAAACATTGCTGTTGAAGTGAGAGCAAGTAAAGTGTAAAAGGAAAAATGGGAAAAAATGAAAAAATTCTAGAAAGATTTAGATGGACTGAAATTCCAGAAAGATGTAGATGGACTGGAAGATATCTTCCGGTAGTTGCTCCATTAAAAAAAATGCAGCAGCTAGAAATCTTAGATGACTCATTAGGATGGGTTTTATTGGGCTGGCAGTGGTGACACAGTAGGAATGAAACACTCTGTGATTCTGAACCGATATGGGGGCTGACTCTGGAGGTCACTCTGCATACACCGGGTGCACATGCATACACCTATGATCCAGCTAGCTGACGCTGAGGATAAACTACAGAGTGAAGGCCCTGTTGGGGGTGTCTCTATCTCTTTCTCTCATAGAAAAAAGAAAATAAAAATGAAAATCTAAAAAATGTAAAAAAAGAAAGGTGGGGGAGCAGTTCCATAGCCTAGTGGTTAAGGGTGACAGATTCCACATGGTTGACCCCACATGGTTTGAACCCTACTCTGGCAGCTTGAAAAACATGCATGCATGCCCAGAATGTATTGATAGGATGAAGAAATGGAGGAGAAGGGATTGTGGCATGACCACACTTTATTGTGGGTGCTTTCTTCCTTTTCCTCTCTCTTTCTCTCCCTCCTTCTCTTTCTCTGATAAGGACATGTGCCCTCTCGAAAGTAAAGAAAGAAAAGATGGATTGTATTCAAATGAATTTCTTTTTTTTTTTTGCTATAGGGCATGTGTGCTCACCAGAAAGAGACAGAACTGGTGGTAAGAAGTCACCCCCTTCCCCTGGGGAGATGGTCGCACCACAATGTCTTCTCCTCCATTCTCTTTGTGGAATTCCAGGCATGCACGTACATGTGCCAGGTGTGATTTTCAAATAGCCAGGCCCGGGACTCAAATCACACAGTTGGCCATGTGAGATCCAGCTGCTTTAACCTTCAACCCACCTGTTGGCCTTAAATGAGAAAATTTTTTAAAACTTCAGCTAGGGGGACTCATATTCAAAGGGATAATATTCTAAATGTCATAGCAAATCAGAGTACATGCCAAACAAGTGGTTATAAAAGCCACAAACCACAGATACAGCCTGAGTGGTGTGTACAGGCTGAGGGGTGGCTTCACACTCAAAGGAAAAGGCTTGATACGACATCGAAAGATTTGTAAAGAATGAACATTCCCAGTTTAAGTTAAATATTTAATGTACCTTGGATACTTTTATGAATCACTCATGGTCCTAATCTGGTGGGAGGAGAGCTTGTACTATACCAGGAGGGAGAGCTGAGATCTGAAACAGGGCCATCTGACCCCAGAGTATTTGCCTGACATCTGTGTATGCTGCCTCCAAATGCTTTGTGGTATCACTTTCCTCTTACTAAATACCATGGTCTATTAATACCATCTAGGGTTGCATAAGCACTCTGGAAAGCTTATGCACATTTGCAAAGCTTTCGCCATATTGATGACTCACAACTTTAGTTTATTTTGAACTGAAACTTTTCCATATGTGTTAACCATATATCCTTTATCCTCTGATGGTGGTGTTCTTTTTGTATTCAAGTGCCAGACCTTAAAATTATCCCTTTTAACTCTCTTTGTGGATTTGGCCCATCATTCTAGCCTGCTGAGATCCTTTTGAATCCTGTCAGCCAACATATCCCCTCTCTCTCAGAGCCTCATGTCATGAGTTAATTTAATAAGTAAGACTTTTGTCTGCCCTTTTAAAATCTGACCTTGTCAGAAGGCTCCCCGGACAGTCAGGCTGATTACTATAGATACTACCTCCGTTTCTTTCTTACTGGGATAATTTGTGATGGCAGTCACAAATCTGACTGTCCCAAGATGCCAGGGCTGTCTTCTCTCAAAGAGCCTCATGCGTGGCACTGTGCCTGTCTTATCCGTAATTGCGTTTAGCCCAATACACAAGGCATTGAAAATATATGTTAAACCAGATAATTTCACTGTTTTTCTGACACAGACAAGAATGGCCTCTCTGGAAACAAGAATGACAACCAAACAGCTGCTAATTTTCCCAGTCATCATACACACTTAAGTACTTTGCAACTATCACCAAAGCCATGAACCAAATCTTAAAGAATGAGCATTTAGGGACTTGCAGGTGGCATGGTCATTAAGGTGCTGGACTTCCACATGGCTGACTACAGTTCGAGTCTTGGGCCTAGTGATTTGCTCTCTCTCTTTCTCTCTCTCTCCTTTCAATAAATTTAAAAAAAGTAATAGCAAATAAAAATAAATATTTTTAAAAGGGCATTGATGAATTAGAATATTATTATTATTATTTAGTTTTTCCATAGGACATGTGTGCTCACCAGAGAGAAAGAGAGAAATCATCCCCCAGGAGAGATGGCCATTCCACAATCCCTTATCTTCCATTCTCCTCTTGAGATTTTTGGGCAGGTATGCACACATGCCTGGTGTGTTTTTAAAGCCACCACATCCAGGACTTGAACCACTCAGTGGGCCATGTGGGATACAGATGCCTTAACTGCCACACCACCAGCTGGCCCTGAATTAGAATGTTTTAAGAATTATTTGAACACATGGTTGAGCTGACATTACTTCTTACATAAAGACTTGCATATTGCAAAAGATTGTATTGGTTATCTAAGTCTAAAAATGATTTTGAAATGGAGGCAGATGTGATTTGATTTAATATGCAAATTGATGCTGACCCACGGAAAAATATTAAATAAGTCTATTTAGAAATTTGATGGAAAATTGCTGATATATTTCTAAACAAATTTTATTTTTCTTACACCCTGTTACTGAAAACGCTTGAAAGACAATGTCTTTTAGTTCTGAATATAACACATGGTCTAGAAATAGGCCAAAACTAACGTGAGGTATAGTGCTTATTCTTTGAATGTTGTTCTAAATTAGGAAGACAAGTTGCAGAAAAGTTAACTACTGTGTACTGGAAAACCTCCAATTAAGTAGTTGGATTTCAACTTCTCCTTGACTCAAAGGCTGGAGGACATTTATAAAAGCACGGGGAAATCAAGACTAAAATCAAGTTTCTGGTTTAGAGAACAAAAAAACTGATTTGCTCTGTCTGTGTTGACAAAATAGAGTCTATGTCCACAAACCTAGGCTGTGTCCACACACCACAAACCAATTTGAAACAAAAACAAGTGAGCATTTAAATTTAGACCAATTATGACAGCAAAAGCTGTGTTCTCTGGCATTCTACCAAACACGAAGCTCCAGAAACTGCACTTCAAATATTCCCCTGGTCCACATGTGTATTCTAGCAGCAGGGGCTGGCACTGGAGCTAATTCTAATCAACACGGAAGCTATTTAGGTCCCAGAGGACAGACTGAGAATCACCGGAGGGATGTAGGGAGGTGGTCTCACATTCCAGTTGTGAAGGGATGGGCACTCCTCCCTTCCTCGCAGGGCAATGGAGGCAGCAGCCTTGGGAGGGCCTCTCAGTAAGCTGTAGGCTCAGGCTGCATTTTCTCTCCTACTCATAACCCTGCAGCATCCTTTGAAGTTTCTCTTTAAAAGAAAACTTTTTTTTTTTATTGTGATAAAATACATAGACCAAAACTTGTTACTTAACTATTTTTAATAGACTTAATTTTTTAAAACAGTTTTAGATTCATAGCAAAACTGAGTATAAAGTATAGAGATTTATCATATATCCCTCCCATGCCCACCACATAACCTCTTCCACTGTCACCATGCCCACCAGATGGTATGCTTGTCACAACCGATGAACCCGCACAGACACTCCATTACTACTGAGTGCACAGCTTACACTGGGCTCACTCTCGGTGGTGCACATTCGATGGGTTTTGACTAATGTACAGTGACACTGCATCCGTCATTATAGTTTCATGCAGACTGGTTTCACCACCCCAAAAATCTGTGCTGCACCCATTCATTCCTCCTTTCCCTCACCCCGAGGCAATTACTGATCCTTAAACCGTCTGCCGAGTTTTGCTTTTTCCAGGGTGTTATCAGGTCAGGATCACACAGTACATAGTCATTTCATATTGGCTTCTTTCACTTCATCACTGGCCTTTAAGTTTGCCCCATGTTTTACTGTAACTTAATTCCATTTCTTTTTTAGTGTCTAATAACATTCCATTGCCTGGATATACCACAGTGTATCCAGTCACCTACTGAAGAACGTCTTGGTTGCTGCCAGATTTTATCCCATTTTTATGTGTACAATTCAGTGACGATTAATGGCATTCACAGTGTTGTCCAATCATCGCCGCTACCTATTTCCCATGCTAACCAGTAGGCAGTAACTCCCCATGTCCCCCAGTCCTCGGTAACCTACTTTCTGTCTATGAATTTGCTCAGTGCTGATATTTCTTATAAGTGGAATGTGGAATCATACAATATGTGTCCCTTTAAGTGTGGGTTTTATCACTTAGCATAATGCTCCCAAGGTTTGTTCAGGGTGGTTAGGTATGAGAACTGCATTCCTGTTTATGGTTGAGTAATGCTTGACTGTATGAATATACTTCGTCTTGTTTCTCCATCCACCCATTGATGAATATGTGACTGGTTTCCACCTTTGGCTATTGTGAATAATGTTACAAAGAACACTGGTATATGAGTATGTTGAGTCCCTGTTTTCAATTTTTTGCGTATATATACAAGGGAAATTATTGGGTTATATGGTAATTCTATGTTTAACTTTTTCACACCATTTTACGTTCTCACTAACCACACATAAGAGATACATTTTGCAGCTTCTCTGGGGACCCAAGCAGAGTGATTGTTCAGGCGAGGGTTACCTTGGAGTTACCTGGCCTATGGATTAACTGACACCCCTGCTCTACCTTGGATCCTATATGTTTTATGGTAAGCTATTATAATTTACCACCCCCACACCTCCAGTTCCCTGCTGGAACTGTAGACTTTTAAGACTTCTGTTTCTATGCCTTGGACTCATTACTCTCCTACTGACAGCTTTCATTCACTCACCCTGTTTCCCACTCTATTGATGCTGTCTTATCCACCTCTCACTGCCTAACTCACCCACACCACCCATGCCTGACACCTACGTTGCATGCTTACCCACCCACTTCCTCAGTCCTTGCTGACCTTGGGCTACTCAACACGTCTGGCTGATAATTTCCCTGTTCTTTAGTTAACGTTTATCTTTTTGTCATCCTCTTAAGGCCAGTGGCTCATTTAAAATGGGGTGAGATGCTCCTTTTGATCCTGATATTGTACAATGCCATCTTATCACTGGCACAATTTATTTTAAAAAATTAGCTAGAGAAAGAAGGCTAATTAATCTAATTAATGGGCTCGTTCATGAAAATCTCCTTCCCCCTTTTCAAGCACTTTAATCTTCCTTTCATTTTTTTTTTTCTGTTCCCCCCCTTTGGTTTATTTATTTATTTGGGGGGATTCCAGTGAGGAAACATATTTTACTATTGAATTTTGTAACTTTTAGCATTAATTACCAGAGTTCCTAAAATGAGTACTTTGATTGAAAACATACTTCTGACCAACTTCATCCAGGAAAAATTAAGATACACAGAATTTGCAAACTTTGGGTTTCTATTCACCCATTTGTCTTCCTCCCACTTGTCACCATCGCTGTCCTGTAGCAAAAACTTCCATGCCTGTGTCTTTGCTTCTAAATTGTACTTCAGGTGGCTCCATCTTGTTGGCCACAATCTTAGTGCATCTTTACATCGCTATTCTTATATTCAAAGCTATGCAGTGCTCATTAGCTCCTAGAGCCTGACTAACAGTTCAGGCCGTCCACAAGGACCCAATCCACAATACTAGATGCTATTTCCTAGCAGAAATCTCTCCTCCAGAATTTCTGTGTGCCTAGAATGGCCACATCCTTTCACACCCGGTTCATAACTTCACCTTTGTGGCTTCCATTCTCTAGGGTCCTTTGCTTAATGAACCTCTACCTTTTGTTGAAGGACAGTACTTCCATGATTACTCTGGCTAGAAATGAAGTACATTTTTTTCTGCTGTGTCTCACATAATCTGTCACATTTGGCTTACGTATGACTTGAACTGGAAAGTATCCAGTGAGTTTGGGGTACCACTTAAAGAACAGAGATGGCTGACTGCCAAATGGTCTCCCATCAGGGCACCTGGGGACATTCCCCAAGGTCAGAATCTGATTCTCACTTTGGGTGGCCGGGGAACCTGACTCCAGGCAGCACATTCTGGGCAGAGCTGTCTCCTAGGAATGGACAGACATTACCTGAGTGTTCAGAACTTCATGTGCATGTGTATGTGCATTAAACAATACCATTATATGTATTAAAATATTTACAATGACAGCTAAAACCTACATGGATGGAAGCACGTGTGTCATATGAATAAGGGAGTCTCTCCCTAGTGGATAGATTTAAATTAAAAGCCATTTTTAAAAATCAGAGTTAGTGGATTTGAGATCAAAATAAGTTGTTTGCTTGATAAGCAAAAATGGGAGTTTCACTGTCACAGGGGCTGAACTGCTCATACTTTTAGGCCAACGATCACTTCTTATTATGAAACTTTGGAGTTTTGTCCTGTCTGGATTGAGCACCTACTGTTGATTCAGTTTTATTATGAACAGCTGACCATCCAATCCACCCCTACATTACCCCCATCTGAGATGTTAGGGAGCCCCTGAGCACAGTTCCATTTTCCTCAAATTGTGCAGTAGCATACTAGCTTTAGTTTAATCCCTAGACCAAGTTCAACCACTGTAAATATTTCTAAGTGTACCTTTTCAGTTTAACTCCCAGAAGACAGGGCTTTCCCTTCCCTTTTCTATGCTCTGGGGAGATACTTTACTGTTCCAGGTACTGGTTACTGTATGCCACTGACAAACACACTGTACTAAACCTGGGCTCAGCTCTGACTCCCGTGAGTGAACAGAACACTCCATCAGCATGAGGCTGATGCCTTCCAGGACTGTCTACCATGTATGGCTTAGTACATAGCAGGCATCAGTTAATTTTAGAGAGAAAAAGCAAGCAACCAAAGCCTTTCCTTAATAGATATTCTGTAATCAATTCCCTCTCATTTTCCCTTTTCTCAACTATGTCATTAGTGATTATTCTGACATAATTTTAGATGTTGGTTGTCCTAAACAAACAACAATCAAATTATTATCCAGTGCTTCCAGGCCTAAAAGTAGCTGACTATAGAGAAAGAGGCCCTGCAAAGTCCAAAGGGGCTTCTTCTTGGGTGAAAGCTGGATTGACAGGTCATTCAGGATCTGCTTCTACCCTGCCAGGTGGGCCTTCAGACTTGGAGCTGTGACTTGGTTTTTGCTTGCTGCCTTGTGATTCAGGTCTGATGTCCCTCAATTTAAGTAGCGAGCATCAAAAGTTACAAGACTACATGCCGGATTTCCTCAGATGTGTTGTGGACCCAAATAGTCTAAAGTTGGGAGCTACAGATGATCTGTTTCCCTACTATCTTTAGAAGCTTCTGAAAGAAGGGAGACAAGACAAAAGCTGGGCGCTCTTCACTCGCGGCTTTGTTGCATGGCTCTGGAATGGTTATCTAGTATGCTCAGTATTCGCCCCTTGATTATAAAAAGGAAAACGGATAGGAAATGCATAGGAGAAGAGAACATGAACACTATAGAACCCTTTCTAAAGACTGGTTTTAAAGACACTTAAAGTCAATTATGAAAACCTTTTTTTTAAAAAAATGCAAAAGTGGTGCAGGCAAATTTGTTTGCCTCTGTTTGCCCAGGATCCCCAGAGAATGCCATCACGATGCATGTTCTTTGATGAGGCTGTGGGTCCAGACAATAGGACTGGGACAGGACAGTGACACCGGGGAGCTTTCCCAGCCTTTTGTTTCACACTGAGTCACAATGTACCCATCAAGGGAATCCAATGTGTTTCTTATCAAACCTTTCTGTTTTCAGTGTGAATTACTGAACAATTCCCCAGATACTGATTTGTATCTCCTCACAAGATAAATTTTAGCTTGCATTGGCACATTCCTATTCAGTGTGCCACACTCAAACTATATTAACAAAAAAGGAAAGGAAGAAAGAAAAGAGAAAAAAAAGACTACAGCAAACTACAGTTAGTAGAACAAAACAAAGCCAGAAAAACAAGCCAGAGACCTTTCTTTTTTGTTGTTATAAAAGTTTACATATAAAAGCTTAACTAAGTATATATCCCAATGCAATAAATCATTCATTTGTACTAGAATTATTGGTTACTTCAGGTCTCAGAATTTATATTGGAGTAATTTCGATGTATTTTCTGTCACTGTTTCTTTCTCTTGTTGTGTGTGTGTGTGTGTTCATGAGGGCAGAAGGCAAGCTAAGCAAAAGAACAAATGAAATCTCAGCATCAATTATTAGTATAATATTTTGGTATCACGGGTTCTATTTTTAAAAAGATTAATTATTTCTTTTTTTTTTAATTTGCTTAATGGATATTTATTAACTGCCTCTCAGGTACTTTTCTGATGTGGGTTATTATCCTCATCTAAGTGACCTTCATATCCTAAACATCTTTGACTTGTTAGAAAATGAGTAATCCTTCTCGTATAAGACTTCTCTATTTCTAGCACCTTAGGCAGAACTTGGGAGCTTTTTTGAAGGTAGCATGCAAGCAGAGACCACTGAACTCTTCCAGAACAGAGGCAGGAGGCGGGCTGTGCTCACTTCTCTATGAATTGGGAAGAACACACTTTTCTGCTGCTGGACTGAGAGAAAACAAGAGGTGAGGTATTGAAGAATAAAGTCAGCTTCCTGGGTAGTGGTGTTAATGCAAATGAACTACTTTGCTTCCACTAGGTCCTCTGATCAAATGAACTGATTTTTTTCAATAAATTTATGCAAAAGAAAACAAGAACAAAAGTAACTGAAAGAAATTAGACTGTATAATAAAACCTGGGTTCATGCCAAGCATTACAATAACCAAAGCTGTGTGTGAGTACTTATTTTTGAGATTGTTGATATTCATTAACATCATCTCTGTGACTCCTTTATCCAGAAAAGAAAATTAGAGAAGGAATTACTATGTACAATGGAACCAGCAAACTTACTTGCCAACTTAACTTTTAGTTAAAAGGCTATTAGCACATTTTTCTCACACTTTTTAATGAAAATCTATAAAACACTGCGGCCAAACAAATTAATTTAGAAATTAATTTGAGATGTTAGAAAGAAATGTTGAACTAATGCAAAAGAGGCCAAAGAGAAAGTTATTTTCACTATATTAACATGATGCTTGGCTGATTCAGTTTATACCAATTTACAAAAAGAAATACCAAAACAACAACAACAACAACAAATCCCCCTTCATCCAATGCTGATTTACTTTTGATATCACTCATGGGTTCCCAGAATACTGCTATAAATATTCCATAAAATAATTGCTTCCAGCAATACAGTAGACCAGGTCTGAGGGACATGCCTTCTGTAGAAAAGATCCAAGTCAGGGTCCGCTTTTTGATGATCACAAAATCTCAAACTTGAACTCACGCAGGGCGCGTGTGCATGCATGCCTAAGATCCCGAGAGGAGAATGGAGGAGAAGGGATTATGGCGTGACCATCCCCCCTGGGGGGTGACTTCTCGCTTTCTGTCTCTATGTCTCTCTCTGTTTGTCTGGCAAGCGCAGGTGCCCTATAGCGGGGGAAAAAAAAAAAATCTCTCAAAAAGAAAAAAAATCCCAAACATGAGCTGTGTAACTGGGAGGAGTTGGCAAATGACAGAGGGGAGAGGCAAGACTGCCCTGAGATCTTGTGCCTTACATTGACACAGTATTAGACATTGAGGCATGGGCCAATAACAAGGAGACAAGCTGAGCCCAAGAGCCTTGTGCTGAATTGCAACTCTCGAAGGGCCCAAATGGTCCCAGCTTGGCAGAGATCTTTGGTTCAAAGCAGAAGCAGATACAAATAATCTCCTTATCAACAGTGTAGTAGAAAGGGTACGGGGTCTTTCTTGGGTCATCATGAAGGCACTAGACATATTCATAAGGGCTCTATTACCTCCCAACATCCCCCGTCTTCTAATATAATGGGAGATAAAATTTCAAAGCAGGAATTTTGGGGGGACAATAAATAAGGACAGACAGCGAAAGATTAAAAGAAATGTGAGGAAACAAATTGAACAAAAATAACCCTAAAAATGATCAATATTACCCTTAGCAGAATTAGAGAGTTATTGTACCTATAAAACAAGTCTTGAAAGAGTTTTGGGAAATTAAAATATAATTGTTAAAATAAAAATCAATGGACCAGTACATATTATAATAGAATATAAAACAAGTTACTGATTTGGAAGCCTAAACAAAGAAATTTCCAACAATCAAACCAACCCAAACAAAATAGACATAAGAAATCAAAGAAAAAGTTTTAAAATACGAATAAAGGGTCTAAGAAGCTCAAGAGTAGACTAACAAAGTTTCAACAGATGACAACTGAGAGGAAAATAGAGGGGGGAGAAGATACTAGCAACAGAAAAAAGAAACAAAAATATTCCGGCCAGCCAGTGGCATGGTGGTTAAGGTGGCCAGCTGTGAGATTGGACTCAGACCCAGCAGTTTGAAAACACACAGGGTCCAAAAACCTGACAGGAAGGAGAAATGGAGGAGGAAGGATTGTGTGTGACCGTGTCCCATGTCACCCCCGATCTCTTGCTTGCTTTCTTTCTCCACTGTCTCTCTGCAGTGAATGCACACATCCTGTGGCATAGTTTTAAAATGGAAAATCCCAGAATGAAGTAAAACAGATCATTCCTATTGAAGACCTCGCATCAAGGCTAAGGATAGATGGAGAAAATATGCACACTTAAACATGTTCTCTTGAAATTTCTGGAAAGATAACTTTTGAAAATTTCCCAAAACAGGGAGAGAAAGAGAGAGAGAGAGAGAGAACACACACACACACGCAGAGAGAGAAAGAGAGAGAGAGAGAGAGAGAGAGAGAGAGAGAGAGAGAGAGAAATTAGTTACCTATACAGGAAGGAGAAATAGATAAACACCAGATTTCCCTTCAACAACAGTGGGCACTGAAACTCGAGGAGCAAAGACTGTCAAAAAACTCACTAGGATAATGACTATGAATTTAGAATCCTACATTGAAACTATTTTGTGTAACGTTTCAGTCATACAAGTTTTCAGAACATTTATTGCCCTCACAATCCTTCCAAATGTATTACTCAGTAAGGCTCTCTAATGGAACTAACAAAAAATAAGTAGAAAATAAAGAGTACATAAGTCATGAGAGTAGCAGCTGAGAATGGCTTCAAAAAAGAGAAGAAAGCAAAAATGGTGGGGGGAGAAACCATTGGCTCATAATGCTTAAGGTATTATCTTTGAGTGGCTAGGAATTAGTGTCTTAACATTAAATTTCTTTCTCTATAAATCCAATAGTACAATTTGGCTCTGAAGTAAATATTTATTAGAGTGTAATGCCATTAATATCTCTTACATTTGGTTTAAAAGCTTTTAATTGACCTGTAGACTAAACATGGACTACGTAACCATGGTCACATAGTGGCAGATGAAAGGAAGTAGTGACAGGGGGACAGTCTAAACTAACGGATCTGAATAGTTTCCAAGTCAGGGTGTCAGTTACTCTCTAAGGTGGAAGGGGCCGGGAGGGAAATGTAAATTGTAATGGTAACCCCAGAAAGAACTAAAGCACAGCAACTTTTTTGTGTGTCTCTTCTTGGGAAAGATTTTTATTTTTGGTCCATCTCTATGACTTGACTCTAACATACTAAAAGTCTCCCTAGTGACAAAAGATTACTTAAATAGAAATAGAATCATACAATGCAATACTGTATAGTCTACAGTCTTATGGAAAAGAATGAGGTATGTCTATGTATATTTTTGTGGAAGGCTGCTCACAACTAAATATTTAATGATTAAAAATGAAATTTGCAAAATAAATAGTATGTCATTCCCATTGAAGTAAAAAAAAATCTATGTCTGTGGACACATATATATGTAAGTACACAAGAAACTATCAGGAAGGAGAAACTGCAGACTAAGATTTCTGGGGAAGGAAAAATTTACCTTTAAAACTTTAGGCATGTTTTAATGTTTCAAGAATGTAAACATTACTTTTAAAACAAATTATTTTTAAATCACAAAGGTAATATGAAGTATTATAAGTAATAAAGTAAAAAAATAGTATATGGGTATAATCAGTCACTTAACACTTGGAATGTTGAAATACATTATTGCAGGCCAGTCATGGTAGCATGAACTGCTAGGAAGCTGTGCTGTGTGTGAGGACACATGGGAGGCCTGGGTTTGATTCCTGGTCTACGCAAGAAGGCCAGGTGCTGGGGCACGTGCCTGTAGTCTCAGCTACTCAGGAGGTAGGAAGCTTGTAACAGAGCAAGACCATGTCTTAAAAGTAACTACACACACACGCACACACACACACACACACACACACCAAAAAAAAAAGAACACAATAAAATAAATGTAATTAAAATGAGAATTTTTTGATAGCCAAATAATGCCAAAACTTTTTATTAAGCTCTATTACCCATGTAATGAAAACTCTCTCATTATCATATAGTAACTTCCCACATGTACTTATATATCTTCCTTGATTTGTTTCTATTCCACTACTCTATTTTCTTTTTCTTGTGCAAATACCATTTTTAAAAACACATTAGCTCCAAAGTAAGTCCAATATCTGGTACTACGTGTCACACCTCGTTATTCTTTCTCCCTGTACATTCTTGGAAATATTTGCATTTATTTTCCCATATGAATTTCCAAACCATTCAATCAGTAAAAAACAAAAATCTGCTGAAATATTTGGGAATTACAAAAAATATGCATAATTAGAGTAATTAAAAAAAAGAAAGCATATGATCAAATGAACAGAAATTGATTGTTGCCATTGGAAGGACAATACCATCATCCTGATGGTTTGGAGAACCCTAGCAATGACTGTTAGGAAACCCCATTTTTATACGTAAGATCCTCACTCATGGAAAGTAAGTATGCTTGTAGACTATCCCATAGGCAGACCATAATGAAACACAAGTGTCCATGCACGGCTGTGCTCACTGACGAGGGTCATCATAAACTGAATGAACAAGCTCTAGGGAAGTACAGGCTTTGAATGGGTAGAGAGGACCAAGCCGCATTGTCAGGAGTGCAGGCTGACTGCCCCTAGACTGTTGGTACCAAGAAACAATTGGCAATCATGTTCTTTGCCAGACAATTAAATCTGTCTATGTAACTACAAAATTAAGACTCAGGCTCTTGCTGACCTTGGGAGAAGATGTGATCCTAGATGAGAGGCAAGTAGCAGAGTCAAATGATGGCTTACTTGGGCACTGTAGCAAGCACCTGTAGTGCAAACCTTCTTCCACTTTCTAGTTATGGATTTTGGGCTTTCTGAACTTTGATTCCTTTATCTTTAAAATATGGACAAAAATGCCCATGAGCAGGGCCTTTGTGAGTGTGAGGCAGTATTTAAATCAATTAACCAATATCTGACATGTCATAGGCACTCAAGAGATTTTTAGATATTAATGGTAATCAGAAAGGTATAACAGGCAAAAAAATGCCGAGAAGGTAGTATTGAAGAGTGTCTGGAGTAGAAAAAAAAGTGTTCAAGTGTAAAAACTGAATGATGTATGTGAGGCATTATTAAATACTTTTATGCTGTAAAATTAAAAGTTGCCAGAGGGAGGAAGACTGAGCAGAAGTCTGAGAGGTGCACAGGAATTCAATTAGAAATGGTGTTGTATGCTAGGTCAAGGAGTCATGATTTTATACTATAGCAGTTTTTATTTTTTTTAATGCAGTAAAATAGTAAGATTCATGTTTTACAAAAGTCCTCCTTGCAACAGAATAGAGGAGGTACTAGAGTAATTTGGAGGTAGGGCTGTGCAGTAATACTGCTGGAAGAAGGATCATTTTATTTCAAAAGAAGTATTGGAGCTTTTTTTAAAGTCACAATGGGAGAGAGATGACGTGTGCACAAAAAAGTCTAATAAAAGAGAGTTATGTTTAATAGGTACAGAGACGACACAACCTAGGGGAATTAAGGAATTCTTAGTGGGGCTCAGTCTTGCTTTTCACCCTTCTCTCTCCCGAGACATCTAAGACTGATAAAGACTTAAACTTCTTCAGGCTGAGTAACCTTGTCAGCAAGTGGATAATGCCTGTAAGTTTGCAGGATTTCGATGCAGTGGGAAGATAGGAAAGTGCCAGGCACATTGAGTATTCTTCGTTATTGAATTTTCAGACATACAATAGCAATGGATGGAACATGGCTATTTTTGCTTCAGAGTCCATTGCTTGATTTAGCAGAAAAAGCACAGGCTGCAGAGACAGCCAGACTAGTGGCTGGATTTTAGCTGCTCCTCTTACAGTGTTAGTAAGTGATCTAACGCCTCTTTTCTTCAAATGCCGTCCTCATGAAATTCACATTCTAGTGGAAGTTGTTGACGGGACATCAATAAGCAAATATATATGAATGGATAAGATGTAAAGAGGAACAAACCATGCAAGAGGATAGAGAGGAACTGAGAAGGACGTTTTATGCAAGGTATTCCGATAAGGTCATACTGAACACAGTTGCAGAAGATAAGTTTTGAGGATATTTGGGGAAAAAGAGAATTCTAGACCTAGCACACAAGTACAAAGGTCCAGAGGCAATAGAAAGTTGGGCTTGGGTTCAGGGGGACATGTGTGGAACCAGAGAGGAAAAACTGGGAGAGATGTAAGGGGGTGATGCAGGCCAGACCACAGTGGGATTTGTAGGCAGAGTGAGTCTCACCCAGTATGGATAGGCAGGTGCCGGGGCCAGCTTCTCCTCTGACTGACCAGAGGGATGGGAAGTTGTCCTGAGCACAGCAGAGGCACCATCTGACTTGCTGGAGGATCACTACGGGCTGCAGTGTTAGTGCAGACAGTAGGGGGCATGGAGAGAAGAGTTCATTCTGACAGCTTGGAGATACTGCTCCAGTGGAGCAGTGAAGAAGGCCTAGTCTAGGCTGTGTAGGCTGAAGTATGGTGGATTACTCATATCCTGGATATATGAAGAAGGGGGTGCTGACAAGATTTAGTAATGGATGGCCAACATGTGATCTTTGCCTCAAAGAATTCTGGCCCATCTTAAAAGAAGAAAATAAAGTATACATAATTGCTCAGAAATGTTAGGTTTTTTCCACCCTCCTTTGAGGTTCCTTAGTCTGTATAGCTGGAGACCTTCCAGCTGCTCAGCAAACCCAGGATGTAGTCAACAGTGCTATCGGGGCCTTAAAAGTTCTTTTCTACTGCCTGTGTCCTTGAATACTTGTCTTCTGGTTGAAGAAAAATGAAAAGGTTAAGCACCACATTTTTCTGTATCTATCACCAAGGCAAGCAGAGACAAGAACTGCTAGAGAGAAGCTATTCTCTTTCCCAAAATGAGAGGGAGGAGATTCACTGTAAGGTTTCACATCACAACAGGAAAACGAGATGCAAGCAAACAAGTAAGCAAGTAAACTAACAGAAGGCTTTTCAAGGCTCCAAGTCTGTATCCGAGTAGCTTTAATGAGGTCTCAAAAAGCAACAATTGGCAGTGGCAGAGAATTTGGTTCCAGAATGGAGCAAAGAAAAAAAGAAATTCATTGAAGGTTATAAGTACTGAAAAGTGTTTGGAAAAAAATCATGGTTAAGTATACTTTGCAGTATATTTGGCATCTGAGGGGAAAAAAATCAACCCATGGCCCAAACTTGTCTCTGAAATCTAGCTTGCAGTGAACATGCTATAAGCCCTATCTTCTCTGAGTCAGGTTTTCATGTCAGTTGTTAGGGGAGCAACCTGAATCCTTCTCAGTGTATTGCTTTTCCAAGCTGTATCCCCACAGAAAACACTGACCTTTGCACTTTCCTAGGGGTAGGCACCTAGAAGGCCTTCAGATTTTATCAAATCGTCTGGAAAGTCATGATGCATTTTTGCATAGGAAAACAGAAAAATACGTCATGAATTTCCTGATGACTTAATACATCCTGAAGGGAAATTAACATTTACTGGGCCTCCTCCTCCTGTCAGGTCCTTGGTACTCAGTTTACTTCTGACAGTACCACCCTAGATTAAGTATCATCATTGTCACTTTTCAGACGAGGTAGTGGAGACTACGAGAAGCTTGGGATGCTGGCTCCAGACCTCACCTGTTACATCAGAAAGCACATACACTTGAGTTGAAATATGTTCTTCTGTTGGGCTTCAGCTGTCCTTCCTTCTGGCAGGTACATTTTCCACCATTGGCTATTTTATACTCTCTGACTACTTGGATGACTTCACCATTACTTCTAAACCATCCATTTCATGGTTTATTAAAATTTTATTTGGGGAAAAAAATGATCAGAAACCATTTTAGGCAGACAGAACATTTTATCAAGGTAAGAGAGTGTTGCCTTCACTTAGCATGATTCTGTTTTCTGCCAGACAGAGATAGCCATGTCTCCAGAGTCTGCAGTACATAAAGAGGCTACAGCAAGTAAAGAACTCACATGGGACCCGACTTCACCAAACCATTGCCAGATGGGATGAGTGTGCACCTGTGTGTGCTTACAAATATTGTACATGGCCTATATCCTTCTGTGTGGCAGAGCTGAGCAGATTGTTGTTCACTGTTAAATACCTATTTCTTTCATCCTAACCATTTCTCCCCCTTGAATTATTTATTGTCATTTCTACCGTTAAGACAAGCATAGCTTTGGACCAGCTGCAGTAGTGTGTAAGATGCTATAGTCCACAGGCTGGGATTACATGAGAAGCCTGGGTTTGACTCATGTTCCAACCTAACAGCTGGGTGGGATGGCATGTGCCTCTATTCCCAACAACTCAGAGAGGCTGAAATAGGAGGATTGTGAGCTCAAGGATGGCCTCAACAACACAGTGAAACCCTATCTAAAAGAGCTAGGCATGGTCGTGCATGCATGTGGTACCAGCTGGGGGTCTGAGGCAGCAGGATTGTGATATGGTGAAACCTTGTTTTAAAAGAAAAAGAAAAGCATAGTCTCACAGGGGGGTGGGAACACTGAGTAGCTCATAAAAAATGACTGTTTCAGTGCTAACGTGATTTGGTGAACTGGGGAATCTCCACTACTCATAATTGTGTTTGTGTGTACACATGTGCATGTTTTCTTGTCCAATTAGTCTGTTAGTAGCTCAAGAAGAGGAATGTTATTAATTAATTAATTAGTTAAACAAACAGCAGTGGAGTGCATCTTCTGCAGCAGGCATTGTGCTACACATGCTCTTTGAAACTAGGCACTCACACACAATGAAAGGCATAATACACGGTTGACAATCAACTATGAATTAAGAGGCTACCCTAGTAGCAGCAGTTACCGTGTGCTGCGAATGCTACTCTTACTGAATTCTCCATTCTGGTGCTTCACAGCTATGAACTTAATATTTCTGCATTAATAGATGGGAACATTGAGAAAGATGAGCTAAGACATAGTATGATTAAAATACAATTTATATTTGCTTTAAAAATGTAGTCAGAAATATAAACATGGATTATGTCTACTCTATAACAAAAAAGTCGAGAGGCCAGTTAATTACTGGAATATTTTATCCTCCTATTTTAAACCTCTGCAAGCTTTTAAATATGCAGTTTTGAGGTAATGTACTCCAAACATTTACCAAGTGGCCGATGATTAAATTTTTCATCATTTGACTCAGACTAGACACCGAGCCATCATTCCAAAATAGATAAGACAAACTCATATATTTACCCATTCTCTGAACCTAGAATCTACCTCAGGTTGCATTTTACTCGTATCTGTCCCAATTTGGGATAGATGTGAGTTCCTTAGGGGAGGATGAAGAGAGGAGACGAATCCACAAAGTAATGGCTTCTTAGACATTAGGGGTGTTTGGTTCAGTAAATGATGTTGACCTGAAGGCAAATAATTCATTAAGAGAGGCTAAAATCATGACTCTGTTTCAGATGACATTCATGAACATAAACTTTTTTTCATAGTTTTAATTTAAGATTAGGGCAAAAGGATGTTATAAGCTTATGCTACATAATAATTTGGCACCGAACATACACTGCTTTTTATTCTTGAGTCTAATATGTTTTCTACCAAACTATGTATATAGTTGTTCTTTGTATTTCAAAAGCATCTTCTGACAATGACTTATATTTTCTAGCTTCAACAATCAGTGGCTTTCTCTGACAGCCCCTCTGTGCTCTTTTATTTTCCTGCATAAAAAACCCATTTACTGTGTGTAAAGAATTTTCAAATGCACAGGTAAGAAGTATTATCATTGTTCCAGTATGCCTGCTTCTAGTATTTATTGTCATTCATGTTATCTCTATTTATATTCTTGTTCCGAGATGTATGAATTTGACTGTGCTGCAATTTCCTGACTATATCTTGATATTTTAGGTTTTTGCATATTGACTTTTTCTCTTCAGCGGCATTCGTAAGACTTCCCAGAGTATGGCCAACATACAGTTTAATTAGCATAATGTTGATTTATTTCCTTCTAGGGTTATTAACCAAGATGCAGAAACTGTGTTACTAAATTGGACTATTATTATAGCACTAGATTCTTTCTTTAGGCTTTCTAGTGATTAAAAATATCTAATCTATAGTAAACTAAATTTCTTAATTTGTATCTTCTGGGGAAAAATAAGGAAAACACATACACACACAAACACACACACACACACACACACACACACACCTACAGCTTAGCACCAAAGACCAAATTTTATTGGTTGAATTAATGAGACGTGTTTTTTTCTTAAATAGAGTTTTTTCTTGGTGGGAGGGGCAGTTTTAAGTTAACAGCAAATTAAGCAGAAAGTACTGAGATGTCCCATAAACTGCATGCATACATGGTCAACTTCTATTGCCAACATCTTACACCAGAGTGGAACATATGCTACAATTGGTGAACCTAATTACCACCCCAAGTCCATGGGATTCATTAGAGTGAACATTGAGATTCACTCTTGGCATTGTACATTCTGAGTTTTGACAAATGTATAGTGGCATGTATCCATCATTATCATATCATACAGGATCGTTTCAATGCCCTGAAAGTTTCCTGTGTTTTTCCTGTTCATCCTTCCCTTGCCCCTAACCCCTGGCAACCACTGATTTTCATTTGCCCTTTCCAGAATGTTATAAAGTTGAAATCACAGAGTATTTAGCTTTTTCAGATGGGTTGTTTCACTTTGTAAAATGCATTTAAGTTTCTTCTGTCTTTTCATAGTTTGACAGTTCATTTATTTTTAGCACCGAATAATATTCCATTGTCTGGATGGATCACAGTTTATTTATCCACTCACTGATGGAAGGGCATTTTGGTTGCTTACAAGTTTTGACAATTATGAATGAAACTGCCGTAAACATCCATTTGCAAATTTTGAGTGGACATAATCTTTCAACTCCTTTGAGTAAAAATCAAGAAGCGTAATTACCAAATTCTTTTCAAAGTGGCCAGAGCATTCCACATCCTCGCCAGCAACCGATGAGGCTATCTTCTCTTCCGCATCCTTCTAAGAATTTGGTGCTGTTGGTGTTTCAGATTTTATCATTTTATATACAGTGGTGAACCTGTGTTTTCTTTTAATTTGTAACTCTCTAATGACATACGGCTATATACAGTGGTGCACTGGTGTTTGCTTTTAATTTGTAACTCTCTAATGACATACGGTGTGGGACATCTTTTCATGTACTTCTGTGACATTGTGTTTCTTCTTTGGTGAGGTGTCTGTTAAGGTCTTTGGTCCACTTTTTAATCCAGTTGTTTGTTTTCTTATTGTTCAATTTTATAATTTTTAATTTGGGGTATATTTTGGATAACAGTCCTTTATTAGATGTGTCTGAAATATTTTCTACCAGTCCTTGACTTGTCCTCTTGTTCTCTTAACTGTGTCTTCTACAGAGAAGTTTTTAATTTTAATAAAATTCAGCTTAGTGAGACTTTTTATGTTATTTGACCTATGTAACTTCTGCCCACTCTATTTACTCCCATTGTCTACCCTGCCAAGGCTTCTGGAAGATAAAGGCTAATGTTAATACATAAGGTTGAGTGAGTGAAAACACAAAGTTGAAGGTTCAAGGCTCTAGAGTCAGGCTGTCTGAGTTCCAATCCTGGCTCCCATATTTCCTAGGTTTGTGATATTGGTAAGTTTCTCTGCTATGTACTGTACTGTGTTCCCACTGAATTCATATGCTGAAATCCTAACACTCAAGGAGATGTGTTTAGTGATAGGGACTTTTAAGAAGGTAATAGTTAAGTAAAATGAAGTTTCCAGGGTGAGGCCCTAATCTGATAGGTCTTAAGTCTTTCTAACAACAGGAAGGGACACTAGAAAATATATTCTTTTACAGCAATAAGTGCACATAGAAAGAACACGTAAACACCAGGAAGAAGATGGCCATTTGCAAGCCAAAAGAAGAGACCTTGCCAGAAACCCCTTGATTTTGGACTTCTAGCATCCAGACTGTGAGAAAGCACATTTTTGTTGTTTAAGCAACTTAGTCTGTGGTATTTTCTTATGGCAGTCCAAGAAGACTAATACAATCTCTAAACCTGAGTTTTCAACCTTCTGAGTATAAAAATAGCACATGTCTGATAAATCTGATAAGGGATACATGGATTAAAGAACATGGCATTTAAATGATTTAGCATAGTACCTGCCATGTAGAAAGATCTTGATAAATGCTAGCTTTTTTTTTTTTTTTTTTTTTTTTTTTAATAAGCATATTCTTAATCTACTGGCAAACAGAAGATTTTTACCTAGAACACATTCTTCCTTAAGACATAAATAGTGCTTACAAATGTAGAGTGTAAATAAAAATATCCCCGTATAACACTGCTATAACAGTGTAGATTGATTTATTTGATGACAAACATGTTTGTCATTCTCTAGACATCAAGCTATGCTTAATAAAGCAAAAAGTACAGATTAAATGGGAAAAGTCAGTAAAAAAAAAAGACTTAGATGTGGCTTTATAAAACATTTTAATGACTTCTGTTTTTACCTCTTAGTCTAAATGTCAGGAATGATACAGACACAATGTTTGCTAAGGGTTTATAGTACTTTCTGGTTTACTCCTCCCTTACACCTTATGTGAACGTATCTTAGGAATCTAATTAATTTTCTAGGGTTAAACAGATTAGGGACTTTGTTTCTACTTCTTTTTATTAGCCCAATTATCAGACAAGACTGTCTGCTGAAGAAAGCCAGATTATGATGTATGGCTCCATTCTTCTCTTCGAGTATTCAGAACTCTCCTTATGTTTTGCCAATTAGTTCTTCAGAGAACAAATTATACCTGTTATTCTGAAAAAGAAAATGTTCTATTTTCTCTGTCTGAAAAAGAAAATGTTCTATTTTCTCTGTTAAAAAATGAGAATTATATTGAATTCTGATAGTTCTGTTCTTTTCTAGATATATACAGAGGTCTAATATCCTTCTGATTACAATCTCGGACAAATGAGATTTACTTGCTCCTTAAAGGAAGTGCAATTTCTTCTTTTATAAATGAGATCAATAATCAGATGGGTATAATCTTTTATTATATTTTTAAGTTGAGCAGAGTGCAATTACTTCTTTTATAAATGAGATCAATAATCAAAAGGATATAATCTTTTATTATATTTTTAAGTTGAGCACACCATTTTCAGTACGCACTCGCATATTACTACTGGACTCCACTTTCAAAAAAAGGAGAAGCAGAAAGCTCAGAAGAGTTGGTGCATACTAGGACTCCACCTTCAAAGAAAAGGAGAAGCAGAAAGCTCAGAAGAGTTGGAGGTAAGTTTCTTGACACTTGCCTTTGATAGATCCAGTTAATTTGTTTCTACTCCTCTTGTGATAAGCGGGAGAAATATGAATAATAATTAGGAAATCTCTTCCACTTTGGATTATGATTTTAAGGAGGATTTGCTGAAATCCACTGGAGGAATGCTCAGAAGATATGTTACATATTCACGATAAAGCCTGTGCTCTGCACTCCTCTTCTCGTCGCAATCTGTATTTCCTCGAGTGTTCTCACCTCGGCAGATAACGTCATGAGCTTCTCAAGCCGAACCTGGTAGGGACCCTACATACTCTCAAAGCCCTCCATCCTTGCATTTGCTGCTTCATTAAGTCGTGTCGATTTTACTTCCAATTCTGTCTGGTGCCATCCATGACTCTGCATCTTCACTCCCACTACCTTCCTCCAAGCCAACAGCTTTTTGCACCTGGATGTCTCAGTCTGCGTCATAACCAGTCACTGCTTCCTGTCATCCTTTTCCCATAGGACATTTAGGGTCTTTAAAAAATACAATTCAAAATGGCTGTCTCCTGTTTCACCTAAAAGAATCTTCCTGCTGCACTGAGAACAACATCTGAATTTTTCACTGTGGCCTAAAATTTTCTCAGATAGTTGATCCCTGTTTGCCTCCTGACATTATTTTCCCATGTGACAGCTGGCACATCATCTTCAAGTCACACTGGCCTTTTAGTTTCTCAAACTGCCAAGCTCTTTCCAACATGCTGCAGTTTTAAAATATGACCTGATATCTTCTGACAGTCTTCTCATGAAGAGGTGGGACCTTTGTCTTTCTCATTTGAATCTCAGTGGATTTGTGATTCCTCGGACCCACAGGGTACAACAGAAATGATGCTATGTGATGTATTAGTTAGCTCAGGCTGCCGTGACAAATGCCACAGCATAGGTGCTTAAATAGTCTTTAATTTTCTCACAGTGCTGGAGTTAAAAATCAAAGATCAGAGTGTTGGCAGGCTTAGTTTCTTTTGGCTTACAGGTAGCTACCTTCTTGTATCTCATGTGGACTCCCTCAGTCTAGGCTGCCTATGTCCTAACATTCTTTTCTTTTAAGAGCACTAGTCATATTGGATTCAGGTCCATTCGTGTGACCTCAGTTTATCTAAGTTACCTTTTCAAAGGTCTTATCCAAATACAGTCACATTGTAGAGCACTATAGGTTAAAACGTCAACATATGAATTTTGAGGAACATAATTCAGTCCATAACACTTCTGAAGCAGGTTATCTCTTGTTCACTTTTGAAGGCCAGAGAGGCTTTGCAATATCATGCTATGAGGAAGTCCAAGCCAGTAGAGAGACCATGTGTAGATGTTCAGGTTAATGGCTCCAGGTGAGCCTTGCCTTCAAGTCATGCTAGCACAGGAGCCAGACATGTGAGTGAAATCCCAATAATTCCAGATGATTTCAGCCCCTACCCTTTCAAAGTATTCAAACAGCTTTCTAGCTGACACTCAAAACAACATGAAGCAGGGAAAATCATCCTTGCCACATCTTGACCAAATTCCTGACTGTCAGGATCCAAGAGTAAAATTAAACAGGTGCCTACCTTATACTACTAGGCTTGAGTGGTTTTGTTACACAGCAACAGATAACTGCTACATCACCTCCAAATCTTCACATATGCTTTTTTTCTCTCCTTGGTATGTTTTTCCCATGTTCTTCAACATCATTCTTTGGGTTCTGCCTTAACGTCACTTCTTTTAAGAGATCTTCAACTGCCAATGGAATGTGCCCATTTTTCATTGTTTTATTGTTTTTCCTTTTCTTTTCCTTCAGAGTTCTTTTATAAACATTTGTCATTATTTATTTATTTTTATTCAGTTTATCTCTCTTCAATCATTCTATTTGCTTTTTAAGATCAGAAACTACTGGGACCAGAAGTTAGTGTAATGGCTATGTCACTGAACTCCCATGTAGCCAACTGCAGTTCAAGTCCTGAACCTGGTGGCTTAAACTCATGGTGGGCGTGTGTGTATACTACATGCCTAAGATCCCGAGAGGACAATAGAGGAGAAGGGATTGCGGCGTGGCCAAAGCCCCTGGGGGGTGATTTCTCACTTTCTATCTCTCTGTCTTTCTGGTGAGTGCACATGCCCTATAGCAAAAACCTCTCCAAAATAAATAAATAAGTAAAAAGATCAGAAACTACTTTTCTTCTGTTCACTCTGCATAGGATGTGTTTTATGTGCTCATAATAGCAGGCTATGGAATATTTGTTGAATAAATAAATAACTCTGGGATCAATATTTCTCTGTTTTCTTGAAAAAATATATCATTGAAATTAAGCTGACCAAATTTATAAAGAGGCTTGGTTAAGTTTGAGTAGTACACTTTCCTTGAGTACCTTCTCTTGGCAGCTCTAATCTAGGAACCGATGATGCAGTGACGATCAAGGAAATCCAAAAATATAAATAGATCCTTTAGGAGAACACACAAATAATCTACTCCTGGGCACAGTCATCCAACGGGCTTTGACAACTTAAGGTAAGAGTCAAGACTATTAAAACTATTGGGCTAAACATGCTAATAACTGCCTGCTGTGTGTCTAGGGCTGTTTTCAAGTTCTCTAGTAAATTCCAGACTAAGCAAAATACTATAGATACTAAAGATTAGCAAATATACAGACAGACCCACTAAAAACCAGAGAGGTCATCCTGCAAAGAGGACTGAAGAGCCCATTCTCAGGACTGGAGACCTAGGACCAAGACCAACATTTTGGCATCTAAAAAGTAAGGCCATCAGACATCACAAGGAGAGACAGCAGCGTGGTCCTAATCAAATACAGCTCCACAATTCCTAAGCTCTTTAGCACTTTCTCTTTTTCTTTGGAGAGGTTTTTTTTGCTATAGGGCACGTGTGCTCGCCAGACAGAGAGAGACATAGAGACAGAAAGCAAGAAATCGCCCCCCAGGGGGGGATGGTCACACGTTAATCCCTTCTCCTCCATTCTCCTCTCGGGATCTTGGGCACGAATGCACATGCGCCCGGCATGAGTTTTAAGCCACCGGGTCTAGGACGTGAACCGTGGTCGACTACGTGGGAGTCCAGCGACATAGCCATTATGCTAACTGCTGGTTCCCTAGCACTTCCTTTTTATATAATACTACTTTTTTGCACAAATGTTTTATAAGGCATTTCTGGTTAATTCACTCATTATTCACAAGTTACACATTACCTCAACCAATGATCCACATGCATGCACCTCTGCCAAAATCTGAATATGATCTCAGAACAAATTTCTACGAGTGGGCAGGTGCGAATGGATATGTGGATTAAGAGGAAATAGAAATAAGAAATATGTGAGTAATGTGACAAAGATGGGCGAGGAACTGGCTAATTGCTCCCAGACATCTCAGTTTAAACCCAGAGGATGTCAAAACGGAGATGGAAGTCTGTGAATTACATTGTTTTGCAAGTTTTCTGGTCTCATATACATTGTGTCAGAAGGAGTGCTCTATGATTAGGGATATAATCAATTTAAGCAATCAAAAATGCTTTTAGAATCTTGAAGAGCAAGTAGACCCATGGAAAGTAATACAGAAGTCTTCTCTGAGAAAAAACTTCTCTAGTGACCTGTTCCACATACAACATGGGAAGAATATGTAATAGGCAGAAGGGCTTTTTTAAAGAGTTTTTTGCCATAGGGCACGTGTGCTCATTGGAAAAAGAGAGAGAGACAGTGAGAGGGAAAGTGAGAAATCACCCACCAGTGGGGATGGCCATGCTGCAATCTCTTCTTCTCCATTCTCCTCCTGGGATCTTGAACACACACACACATACAACCAGTGTTATTTTCAAGTCACTGAGGCCAGGGCTTGACCTATGGTCAGCCATGTGGGAGTCCAGCAATGTAGCCACTATACCATCTGTTAGACCCATCAGAATCTTTTTTTAAATGTTTTAAAATAAAGATTTTCATTTCCTTTATTTTTCTTCTTGTTTTATTTTATTTTTACAAGTAATTCTAAATTTTACTTTTTATACTATAACATAATTATTTCATATTAATTTCACATTTTACATAAATACATAAATAGGGCTTTCTTTTTTTTAATTTTTTTTTTTTTAATTTCCAGAGCAAGAAAAAGTGAGAAAGAGCACCCCTAATAGGGCATGGTCACATTGCAATCCTTTTCACTCCATTTCTCCATCCTATCAGTATTTGGCACTGGTGAATGCATGTTAAGCTTATCTTCCAAGCCACTAGGGCTGAGACTCAAACTGAGTTGGCCATGTTGGACCCAGTCGTCCATGCAAAGTTATGGAGTTGGCCCTGCATTGAATCTTTTAAAAGGCACCTGCAAGGCTAGACAATGAGAAAAGACAGAAACACTGATGTGTTAAACTGTGAGGAGGAGATTCTTTTCAGGAGAATCTCTCTTCTGAAATTCTATTAATGTCAGAGTGGAGGTTGTGGTCATGCTTCTGAATAAGAGAGTCTTAGGCTCTCTCAGGCATGTTGGCAATCGCCCAGCTTTCCAGTCCTATGCCTCAAAGCTTATGTTGGCCCTTCTCTCCTCCTGACTTACCACCATGTTTTTATGAACTCACATGGAAGTTTTTCAGGCTTTTATTTCTTAGCCAAGGAGTTTTTGGCTTGTTTATTTGTTGCTAAAAGGCATGTGCCTTCCCAGAGAAAGACAAAGTGAGTGAGAGAGAGAGAGAGAGAGAGTGAGAAAGCATCTTCCTTGGGGAATGGGCAAACTACAATCCCCTTCTTCCCCATCTCTTCCTCCTTTCAGGGTTTTTGGCATGTAAACACACACAACTGTTGTATTTTTCAAGCCACTGGGACTGGGACTTGAACTGCAGGGTTGGCCTTGTGGGATCTAGCTGCCTTAACCACCAGGCTAAGGGCTGATCCACCCCAGGTCTTCTAAATGCTCCGTTGGTGGTGTTCTGATTTTAGTCAGTGTCCTTGACCTCTGATCTGAAGTCCTAGTAACTGGCTTGTTGTGATTCTAAATAACATGGCTCTTCCTGGTTATATTGCTTATTCTTTTCAGTCCACTCTTGGAGATTTGCTCACCACTACTCTTTATGCACATTACAGAACCTTTCACTTAAACCCAAGATACCTAAATTCAGAGTAAAAATTCTTGAGCAAATTGCGAATATTTGGAATTGTATAAATTAAACCTCTGAAAAATTGATTACATCTCCCCATTTTTGTGCTGTGACTTCTTCCTCTTTACTCATCCCTTGTTAAGGGGGAAAACCCTCAAATTATCTTTTCTTTTTTTTGGGGGGGAGATGTTTTTGGTATAGGGCACGTGCGCTCGACAAACAGACAGAGACAGAGAGATAGAAAGTGAGAAATCACCCCCCCCAGGGGGGATGGCCACACTGCAATCCCTTCTCCTCCATTCTCCTCT
>NW_006199230.1:842730-854501 GCF_000334495.1 Tupaia belangeri chinensis
GTGGTCGACTACGTGGGAGTCCAGCGACATAGCCATTACGCTAACTGCTGGTCCCTCTTGCATTGCTTTTTAAAGAAGGGGTGGAACACTTGAGAAGCGTGAACTTACTTATGTAAACTGTGTTGTACATTATTTGCTATTCATTTCTAGCTATTGATACATGGCCAATAATCAAATGGTTCTCTTCTATTTTTGCCATTGATTGAAAATTTTTTATGCAATTTCTTGACTGAATGGTTCAATGATAAGTGTACTAAAAAAATGACAATAAACACGGGAACCAGCAGTTGGCGTAATGGCTATGTTGCTGGACTCCCACGTAGTCGACCTCGGTTCGCATCCTGGACCCGGTGGCTTAAAACTCACACTGGGTGCGTGTGCGTGCATGCCCAAGATCCCGAGAGGAGAATGGAGGAGAAGGGATTGCGGGATGAACATCCCCCCTCGGGTTCTCGCTTTCTGTCTCTCTGCCTCTCTGTCTGCCTGGCAAGCGCAGGTGCCCTGTTGAAAAACCCCTTAAAAAAAAAAAAAAAAAAAAAGAAATGACAATAGACCGAAAGGCATTTTGTTAACTGAAGGTAACTTAGATAAGATAGGAAGTTATAGAGAGAAGGCTAGCTTAAAACATGGGTTGAATAAACATCAGGATGTTTTATTTCTTTTCTTTTTTTTTTTTTTCCCTGGAGAGGTTTTTGCCATAGGGTGTGTGCACTCGCCAGATAGACTGAGACAGAGAGACAGAAAGCAAGAAATCACCTCCCCCTCAGGGAGGATAGCCACATCGCAATCCATTCTCCTCCATTCTCCTCTTGGGATCTTGGGCACGAACACACATGCGCCTGGCATGAATTTAAACCACCGTGTCCGGGACTCAAACCACGGTCAACTACATGGGAGTCCAGCGACATAGCCATTATGCCAACTGCTGGTTTCTGGATGTTTTATTTCTGTATAAACCCAGAAGAAAACCACTAAAAAAAATATCCAAGTGACTAAAAGGTGAGAGAGATAATTCATTTGTTGGGTGACAGAACCAAGAATAAAAATATTTTGAAATACAAGATGAAAAGAGTTGAATTAATTGAGAGAAATGTGAAGTCTTCCACCTGAGCTTGGGAAAAAAATCTCTCCAGGAATTGTCATTTCATGCGAAGAAATACCTGGATGTTCAACTGTCCTCTAGCTATAACTGCAAGGCCACATGATATCTCAGAACGCTCTCTGCATTGTAAGTACGGATCATACAGAGCCATCACAGAAAACTCCTGCCCTCATGAGGCTCAGGCTACATCTCAATCTTCATGCTTCATTCTAAAAAGGGCAGTTAGTAACGAGCTGTCTCCAGAAGACGGTGATCGGCATATGGAAGTGTTTTGAAAATCAAATCTGAAACAGTGGAAGGATTTGCAGGTGTACATCAGGACAAGGGAAGACTTCAGGGACAATATGAATGTTGTTTGTAAATGTTAAAAGAAATGTCAAGTAAAGGAAGAATGATACATTCTGGGTAGTCGTAAAGGGCAGGCTTAGAATGCATGGAAGTTATTGAGAAGGAGAATTCATCTTGGCGATATTCAATTCAATAGAAGTTTGACTGCTTATCATGTTCTGAGCATTGGGAACACAAAGATAAATAGAGATGAATCTTGTTGTCCAGCCTATACTAGAGAGAGGGAAGGCACTGCTATAAACAAAGAAATGTGGTAAATGGCTTAGAAAGCTAGAAATGGCCAAGCCAGAGCAAACTGTGGGGACTAGGCATGTTCTTGAGCTGAGTATTAAAAAATAAATCCCTATCTACCTGTAGAAGCATGGAATAAGGAATGGAAGGGGTGAGACTGGAGTGGAACACCAGTTATAGTACTATGTATTACCATAGTGGTGAGAGATTTGGAAAAGGTTAATATGAACAGGATTTGGTGGCTGATGGGGTATGGCAGATGGGATGAAGGAGGAATGCACCCAGGATGAGTCCTGGGATGTGTGCTTGGGTATTCAGATGGCTATTGGTACCATTAACAAAAAGAGGAAATACGGTGAGTAACAATTAGAGAAGACAGAATTCAGTGTTCAGTAAATTGGGCTTGTGGTAGCTGAGACATTTTGATAAAGATGTGGAATGAGGAGATGGAAATCAAGAGAATGGTCAAGGGCAGACACGTGAACGTAAGGATAATCATTTTGTACATGCTAATTAAAGTCTTAATCTGGGGATTAGTAGAGAAGATAGCAATGGAGTGAAAAGAAGGTCAAGAATAAAATCATGAAGTCAGTAGTTTGAGGTCAGGCAGAGAGGGAGTTAGGTCATTGGAAGTATAGATATGGTTCTGTTCTGGCAAATCCAAGATAATGGATGACTAAACTTAAAGATACTCAGTTTAATGTCTTATGAGGTCACCCTCCTAAGATTCTGCGAATATTGAAAGAGCTGAAGCTTGAGAAAGACTCTTGTAGAAGATGTTATAGTTGGGATGCTATTACAGTGTCCTCACTTCTCACTTCCCATGTCTCCAGCTCCCACACACTTCCGTATGTATTTCAGAGTCAGTATGTCTGTGGCATGTCTCAGCTGCTCTGGGACATTCTCTCTTCAGTCAAGAGCAATGAGTTTGGAGTAGTCAGAATTGGGTACTTCCTTGAGCATTTGAAACTGTGAATCTCCTATTAAGTACTTTTCAGGCAACTAAAGCAACGACTTGAGTCATTGTGTAGTCTTGCCATTCTTTGAAAGGCACTGACAGTCAGATTTGTGATTAATAAGCCAGTTGTCAACCCAAAGGAGTTGTTCTATTACCTTATTAAACAGAACCTCTTCACTTCCAGGGGTAAGTACAGCCTAGCATAATAAAAAGAAAGCAGAGTGTGGATAAGAATTTTGATTCCAAATCTGACTTTATTATTTTTTAAAAACTCTGTTTTCTTCATCTGTAAAATGGGAATGATTTGTAGCTCATGGAGCTCTGGAGCTTTTCCGGTAATTAAGTAAAATAAAGAAAATGGATTTGAAATAATGCATGACTCTTATCAAAACCAGATTTCCTCTTCCCTTGTATGTAACAATATTTATCTAGACTTTAGAGATATACTCATTACATCAGTCCACAAGGATGAAACACTTTAAAGACAAAACACGTTATTCAAAGGATTTTCATGGCACTGATAAATGGAGCTTTCGTCCAGTATAGATTTCTTCCATCACTTCAATGCTCATTATATAACCACCTCTGTTCTATTCTTTCTTTTCCAGTTTTGTTCTTACAACAAAGGAAATCAAAGCACCCAAGTTCAATGCAACGCAGTGCAACTCTGATCTAACTACACTGAAACAAAGAGTCGGAACCGAGGGGACTGTCTGGATTCGCTCTCCTTGCTCTGCCTGGTTGGTGCCACGTGCAGGAAATGTGTTATCGCTTATGCCACCTGTCCCACAGCATCAAAGGAGGCAGAATCAGGTGAATTGGGAACTTTGCCTCTCATTAGTTTCTTTAGAGATGGACAGACCTTTACCACCCCCCTCGGAGACCCTGTCTGCTTGCAACTCACAGACCTGAATAGACTGCACAATGGAGGTCAGCAAACCCCGAAAGACAAGCTGATTCCAATAATTAATGAGCTCCTGGAAAACAGAATTCATTGTTTCAAGAGGGGAAACTTCTCAAGGCAATGAGTAAAGTCCATAATGGATGTAGAATAGTGAAGAAGTTTGTGTAGTATTACTTCCATGGGCAATATTTCATTGCCTGAAGGGCAGAAACTTCATAGCACTGTATCAATAATAAAATTAAAATATAATAAAAAAAACTTCCACCACCAACCACACCAACAATACTATAAATAACATGCTTTCCTTCAATAATAACCACTGAATTCTGCATTAGATTACTATATCAGTAGGCAACAGAGACTGAAAGAGGGCCACAGCCCCAGTGTAAATGAAACTATTAAGCACGCATAAACCACTATAGTAAGTATATGACACCAGCATTGTGCACACACACAACACACACTCACACACACATTCAGAAGAGGGAGAAATAATTACTTGCCAGAATGAGCAGGAAAGCCTTTATAGAGGAAGCAGCAATGAAATACAATGAAATAGAATATGGGATGAGCTAAACTATGGAAGGCATACAGAAAGAGAAAAGAAATGGCTGAGGGAGGAAAGAGGAAATCTCCCATGTGCCTGTCACCCAGAGTGACTACCGTGGGATCATGTGAGGCAAAGCAAGAGGAATATTGGGAGAGCCATGACTGAGGGGCTTGGATGCCAGGTTGAGGAGGAGTGACTTTCTCTGCAGCCTGGTCGAGGGAAGCCATCTGCTCCCAAGTAGAGAAATAACATGTGATCTAACCTGGCAATAATGAGGCTGCCTCAGGTCTTTTGGTATGAGGCTGGATCTGTACAGATGTATGATGAAACAAAAAAATAAACATAAACAAACAAACAAAAACCAGCAGGATTGTACAGAATAGATTGGAATGAAAAGAAAAAAAAAAGAAAAGAAAATAGAAGCAGGGAGAACAGATAGAAAGCAGAGGGAAGATATGATTCTTGACCCCAGAATTATTAGGTTGTCAAGAAAACCATGACATATCTTTCCAAGATTTTCTATGCAAAAATGCATCATGACTTTCTGACAACCCAACATTTGGATATACAGACACAGGCTTTGAGTTGTTTTGTAAACCAGTGGTAATTTTGCCCTAATCCATCTATCTCTGCTCACTATAAGCCCCTTGCACACAATGGCACAAGTTTGCACAGGGGCATTCTATATCATAAGGAAAGCCAGCATGCAGACTGGCCCATCCTGTGTTCAAACTCATGCTCAGGTCTTGATGTTAGGGCTCTGAGGCCACCACTGATCAGGTCAGGTGGATATCAGGCTGCCATGATGAAGCAGGAAAGGGTGAGACTTATAAAGGACATTTTTGTATCTGGATCTTAGTTACAAAGAGAAGATCCTAAAAATAATTATGTCTGTTCTTTGGAAAAAAAAAAAGAAACAAGAAAGTGAGTTAAAGTATTGTTTTCAACTTTCTTGCTGAAGGTGCTCTGAAATGGTGCTCTATTTTTTTTTTTTTCAGTTTCTTTTCTTAATCAATATGCCATGCAAGTATTCAACTGTTCCTGAACTTTGCTTGTTTGCTCGCACACCTTTTCGGAAGATTATCAAGACGTGATGAGAAGGTCTAGTCATCCTGAAATGAATCAGCTAATTAAATTAATTTTATCTCGGGTATATTGCTTAGTCCAATTAAGTTACTAAGTCAATCACATCGGAATAAATCAACCATATTGTTACATAATTCTTTTTAATAAACAGAGTTATAATTATATTGAAGGCAATTCTGAGGATACCATATGCTACAAAGCAGGGAACCCAATTTATTTCATTGATTTGGAGAGACAAACTCAGTGATGTGTAATAACTTTTATCATCCAAAATTTTAATTCTTATTGCATTATAAAGTTTAAAGTCTCTTGCTTGCTTTATAGATCACAGTAAGAATTAGTTTGCAATGGGGCTTGAGGGATAAAGGGCAAATATTTATTAGGTCTGAAACAAGTGCATGATGCCATGCTGGAAACTGTTAAAGCAATGTTGCAAACAGTGAGGATTCCTCCTGCATTTAAGAAAAAAATGAAATAAAGTATCTTATTTTATTTATATCCTCAAATACTTGCCTGATCTATTTTAGTTTTAACTGAACTAATTTCATTATTATAAGATTTTTCTAAGTTTATTTATCTACTTCTTCCATTAACAGAAGAGACAGAGATTAGAGAGACAGACAGAGACAGCACCTCTAATAGGGTGTGGAAGCCACCATCCACCCCTGAATCGTGGGTACTTGCACCTGACACATACAAACTGGGAACCTAAAAGTAGGAGTCAATCTCTCAGACTGCCATTTTTTTTTAAGAGAGATTTTTGCTATAGGGCACATGTTCTCACTGGAGAGACAGAGATACATAAAGTGAGAAATCACCCCTTGTGGGGATGGCCATGCCGTAATACCTTCTCCTTCATTCTCCTCTTGGAATTTTCGGTAGGCACGCACAAGCACCCACTGTGAGTTTAAGCCACTGAGTCTGGGACTCGAACCATGGTGGAGTATGTGGGAATCCAGTGAGCAGTGAAGTAATCATTATGTCATCTGCTGGTCCCCAGAGTGCCATGCTTTAACATTGCACCACTGTTAGCACCTTATTTTATTTATTTATTTAAAGTTTTGTTTTTTTTTTTTTTTCCTATAGGGTGCGCACCTTGCTGGAAAGAGACAGACAGAGGGAGAGAGAAAGAGGGGGAAAATGAGAAGTCACTCCTCAGGAGGATGGCCACACCTCAGTCTCTTCTTCATTCTCTTCTCAAGATTTTGGGCACACATATACACATGCCTGGCATGCTTTTCAATCTGCCAGGTCTAGGACTCAAGCCATGGAGTCATCTATGTGGGATCTCGCACCTTAACCACCAGGCCATCTGCTGGGCCTTATTTTACTTTTTCAATTATTTTTAATTAACACAACAATTGTATATAATTATAGGGTATAAGGTGGGGTTTGGGTGCCTGTATATAATGTGTTATGATCAAATCAGGGTAATTTGCACATCCATCACTTCAAACACTTGTCATTATTTTATGTTGGGAGCTTTTGGTATCTTTTCTAGCTCTCTAAAACTACACCATAACTTATTCTAAACAAATCCTACTTCACTATAGAACATTAGAACTTACTCCTCTTTTAAACCTCTATCTCTCAAAAGAGAGAAAATCAACCCAAATGGCTCAAAGAGTTAAATGAACACCAAAGACTTAAACATAACACCAAAATACTGGAAGAAACATAGGAAAAACACTTCAGGACATTAGTATAGGCAAACCTCTGTTGGTTAAGATCGGAAAAGCTCAGAAAACAAAAGAAAAACATAAACAAATTGGATTACATCAAATGGAAAAACTTCTGCACAACCCTATTTTTTGTGGGGGGAAGAGATTTTTGCTATACGCTGTGTCTGCTCCCCGGACACTCAGAAAGAGACAGAGAGACAGAAAGTGAGAGATCACTCACCCCACCTCCTGGGGGAATGGCCACACCACAATCTCTTCTTCATTCTCCTCTCAGGGTTTTGGGCATGCATGCATATACACCTGGCATGAGTGTTAAGTCCCCAGGCCAAGACTTGAACTGTGGTCGACTATACGGGGGTGCAATGACGTAAACTGTATACCATCTGCTGGTCCCAACAACCCTCCTTCTTAAACAGTCATTGTAAGAAGAGCTGTGAGCGGGGCATGGGTGGGAAAAATATGCCCCAAAATAGATCCGTAAAGTGGAGAACCATGTTGGGACAATCATTTTGCTTCCCACTTCCTCCTCATTTTTCTGGCAAGGAATGGGTGCTATATCAACTCTGGTGAAAATGACTTATTCTAAAATAGAACAGAACAGAAATTTCACTTAACAGGTCTGAGAAAGAAAACACCTTTGTTTGACAACTTGTCCTGGTTCTCCATGAGTGCTATTGACTTCTCAGCTTTGCTTTGGGAGGGATGAGTGGAGGATGTAGGAGAATCATCCATGGTAGTGGGATGTTCAGAGGCAGTTACTGTCTGTGGCCAAGATAGTGCTACAGAGTCATGAACATCACTGTCCCAAGGAGTGGAGGACCTGCACACACTCACAGATGGTGGTGGAACAGTGTTAGGCCAGAGTCCTGGACAACTAACTTGGCTTACCTTTTATTAGAATTCATTTTATTTATTTTGATTACTTTCTAATTTTTGAAAGTTTATTTATTTCATCCACGAGCAAGAGAGACAGAGATATATCACCCCAACAGAGTCTTGATGTCACTGTCTACCTCCTGAGTAAGCCTGCCCCTGACCATGGGCACACATGTGTACTCAGGAAGGTCGCCAGACACAAACCCAGCACCTTCCCACATGGTCAGCTTCAAAGAATATCACGTTTTACAACTGCTACACCTTCTGATCCCTGAAGTGCATTTAGTGAATGCTGGAAACACAGGAAACTATCAAACCCCCTAACTTTTGTTTTCCCCTACTTCTCACTAATAACATTCTGAAACGGTTTGAGCTGAAAATTTCAGTGATTTCAGGAAGACATATACACATAAACTGATTTCTCAGTTGGGGATAGCAACTCTTCCCTGCCTACAAAATAGTAATATCACTCAAAAGTCCTGACATGAAATAATCTAGAGACAAATGTCTAATTTAACTAGAAAAGAGATCAAGAATGATGCAGCAAAAATAGTAAAAATGGATGTGAAAGCATACTTAGTGGGTTATATACTTCTGCAGTGGTTACCTTGAATCCTGTTCTACATTGCTGCTAGAAGTAACTGGATATCACCTACACCATTTCCTTCCTGCTCTTACATAATTAATGCAGAAAGATATAGAGGATCTTCAAAGTAGAAGAGACCTGTATTGCTTTCGATCTGGGCATTAATGGGGACAATATTACTGTAGTAAAATGTACCATTGCTAATTCATGGTTACACCTTCTACAAAATCAAGCATATTGCTTTCTATTCGGTGGACTCACAAAGTCAATCCCATGTCATCATTAGCCCATGATTCCAGCCAACTGTAGGCATTCCAAATGAAAGAGATTAACACAAAATTTGGCATGAATTGAGCAACCTCATTACTAAGATATTAATCCCAGGAATAATGAGTCCTGGGCTCAGAATCCAGATTGTTTTACTGGTCTCCAACAGCTCCAGATCGGGGTTCCTGACAGCTTCATGGATGTGAGATGCTTCTGAGCTAACATCTGAGTCTGTCTTCAAGGCATTTCGCTGTGATGAAGAGCAGTAACCCTGAGGGAGGTATGGATATTTTCTGGAGCCTATATAAATTAAAATATAGAGGAATCCTAAAATGTAGTGAAGGCTTTGTTGTTATTGTTGTTGTTTTAATTTTGCCAGAGGACTCATGCTTTTGCCAGAGAGAGAGAGAGACAGAGAGAGAGGGAAGTGAGCAAGCACTGCCATGGGGAATAGTCACACTGCAATACCTTCTCTATTTCTCCCTTCATTTGGGATTTTGGAGCGCGCACACACACACACACACACATACACACACACACACGTGCACACACATGCTTGACATGTTTTTCAAATCACCAGGTCTGAGACTCGAACTGTGCAATTGGCCATGTGAGATCTGGCTACCTTAACTACCACATAAGCAGCTGGTCCAGTGAGGGCTTTTAAATGGTGCACACTGGAATAAAACAGTAGCTTTTAAATAATAAAAGAGATGAATCTGAGTCTCATAGGAATATATCAGAATTAACTTCTGACAGAAGTTTTCTAATATTTTAGCCAAATATCCATTTCAAAAACCTTGGTAGGATTGGAGAATCAGATTAGATGAGATCAAAGGTCTATTCCTGAGGTTCTCAGACAGACCATGAGAGCCCAGTGGTAACGGTGGATCCCATACGAATGTGGCCTAGTGTCAGACACCAGCAGGATAAAGGGGGGACAATGTAAGACCCCTACTTAGCAGAAACTTGTCTTCTCTGAGTAAGTGAGCAGCTGCCTTTGCTGTTAGACCCAGAGAAAATTAACTTTATTCCAAACCCCAATGAAAAGAAAGAACGACCTAACTTAAATATTGACTCAAGTTTTGCAAAGTTAATGAAGTGTTACTGAAGTTCAGGTTCCAAGTGCATCCAAGAGGGGCTAGAGACTGATTTTTTTTTTTTTTGGAGAGATTTTCACTGTAGGGCGCGTGCGCTCGCCAGACAGACAGAGAGAGACATAGAGACAGAAAGCGAGAAATCACCCCCCAGGGGGGATGGTCACGCCGCAATCCCTTCTCCTCCATTCTCCTCTCGGGATCTTGGGCACGCATGCACACGCGCCCAGCGTGAGTTTTAAGCCACCGGGTCCGGGACACGAACCGCGGTCGACTACGTGGAAGTCCAGCGGCATAGCCATTACGCTAACTGCTGGTTCCCGAGACTGATTTTTGAGGACAATGGGTTACATCACAATGGGGACAGGGTCATGATTAAAAATAACAACAAATATTGGCTGATTTCAGTTTGGTAGACACAAACAGCTACAAAATTTTTGCCATGCATAATTGTACAGTTTTCAGGAGATAACTTATATTTAATTAATTCATTAAGTTTTTGAGAGAGGGATTTTTGCTATAGGGCACTTAAGCTTGACAGAGAGACAGAAAGCAAGAAATCACCCCTTGGGGGGGTATGGCCACGCTACAGTCCCTTCTCCTCCATTCTCCTCTCAGGATTTTGGGCATGTTCTCATACACACCCAGCGAGAGTTTTAAGCTGCTGGATCTGGGTTTCAAACCGCAGTCGACTATGTGGGAGTCTAGCAATGTAACCATTACACCATCTGCTGGTCCCGAGGAGATAACTTCTTATATGCCAGACTATCCCTTCTGGTAAACCCTTGTACTTCAAATTTCAAAATAATGGCTAAAAGAAACCAACCATAAGTGTATTTCATGAGTGTCATGATATGTCAAAATAATTCTTTTGATTGCTTGTGACAAAGGCAATTCGTCTGTATTAATAAAGTTACCTAATGCAAGGAGAAACTGATTCACATATGCTGTGAGTATCTCTTTGAAGTTGTGGCCATCTGGACAAGATCCATTTCTAGCTAAAAAAGACTAAAACATAGCCCAGTCATGGTGGCTCAAGGGAAAAAAGAGCTGATGCATGAGACTGGGGCCACAGCAGAAGTCCAGGTTTGGATCTCGGACCAACTTAAACGGGCCAGGTCTGGTGGTCATTGGTCCTAACTGACTGGGAAGCTAGGGCAGAGGACTGCAATGGTAGAACCCTATTAAAAATATCTATCTCTGTCTCCTTCCTCCTCCCTCCATCTCTCTCTCTGTCTAATAAAAAGCAAAACAAAACAAAACTGAAAATTATCTCCATCAATGAGGAGTGGATAACCAAATGTGGTACATCTATACAATGGAATGCTCTTTTGTTATAACAAGGAATGAAGTAGAGACACACGCTACAACATGGATGAACCTTGAAAGCATTATGCTTAGCAAAAGAAGCCAATCACAAAAGAAAGCACCTCTTTATGATTCCATTTATTTAAAATGTCCAGAATTGACAAGTTCATAGAGAAATAAGCTAGAGGTTGCTTAGGGATGGAGGAGAGTGTGGAGAGGACATGGACCCATGGTCAACTATGTGAAAGTCCAGCACCATACCTAACCTTTTGCCATCTACCGGTCCCTTATGATGTTTTTGTTTTTTTAAATCAAATTTTGTTTCCATAAATAAAACAGGTGACAATATTTTCCCTCTCACTAATATAGATAGTCTGTAAATTGATGGGCATCATAAAGGATCTTCTAATTTATCAAAAGAAATAAAAGTGAAAAAGAAAAAGACAAGAAAAGGTTTTTTCAGAGGAAGGGAGAGCAGAAGAACCATAATTCATTACTATCTTTGGAACTGGCCTTCCTGGCTCACATTATTCTTTTGTGGTTTATGGAAACTGGCTGTTCCACCAGTGCCCAAAAGCACCTCTCAGATTAATCTTTTCTACAGGCAGCTTTATGTCTTGGCACTGGGTAGGTGTCCATGTGAGGCTAGCCTCCCTGCAGTTGCTATGCCTTCAATCTGCGACTCTGTTATCTTCCTCAAGTCTTTCAGGAGCTCCTGACCTTCCTGGGTTTTTTTTGTTTTGTTTTCTTTTTTTCTTTTTTCTTTTTTTTTTTTT
>NW_006199230.1:854779-857548 GCF_000334495.1 Tupaia belangeri chinensis
GAGAGAGAGTTTTTTTTCTATAGGGTGTGTGTGCTTGCCAGAAAGAGAGAGAGAGACAGTGAGACAGAAAGCGAGAAATCACCCCCCAGGGGCGATGGCCATGCCATATTCCTTTTTCGTCCATTCTCCTCTCGGGATCTTGGGAACGCACACACACTTGCCTGGTGTGAGTTTAAGACACCGGGTCCAGGGCTCAAACCACGGTCAACTACATGGGAGTTAGCAACATAGCCATTATGCCAGCTGCCGGTCCTGACCTTCCTATTTTGGAGACTCCCTTGCTTTATGGACCTGCTTGAATATGTTTTCCTGCCATTCTTTTGGGCTGTGGTCTTTAAGGTCTGGCTTCTCCCACTGTGTGAGGGGTATCACTTGTCCTGGCTCCAGCTCTTTCACGAGAGGACTGACTAGGCTCATTTCTTCCCTAGCTGGGTGCCTTGTCTCTGAGTATAGACTACTGTTTCCAGAGGCCTTCTGCTATCTTCAGGCCCACAGGCCATGAGCAACAAAGAGGTTGCATGTTTCTGTAGCATCCAGGACGCTTGGCCACATAAGCTTTAGGGTTCAAGTGCAGAAACGTGCACCCAGCTGTCAGCTCTCCATGTGTGGTTGGCAGAGCTAAGGAAACAGCTGCAACTGCTGCAATGATTCCTACCACATCTCTGCTTCTGCTACCCCACGGAGTAACAGGGAAACCTTTCAGACCACCCTGCTCATTGCTCTGGTGGCAGCTATTAGCTGGGCACACGGGGCGCAGGGCACTTTGCTGGGGAAACTAAATGGATGACTGTTGTCTTTATGCTAAAAAGGAGAAGACAAGTAAGGAAAATTAATAAAAATAAAAGTAGAGTGAAATGTCATTTCCTAAAATACAAAAGGGTAAGTCATAGGATTTGCACTAGATACTAACAAATTGGTTTCCGAAGTGGCTTTACCAACTTACAGTCTTGCCAGTAGTAGAGTGTCAAGCTGCCTAGCTCCTCCCCAATACATACATGAATATGAAATAATCTTTTTGCTAGTAACTACTAGTGAGATTAAACATGATATCAAACGTGCGTTGGTCACTGAAATTAGCACATTTTGTGCATTGCTTATGTATGCCCTTTGCCTGTTTTTATTTATTTTTTCTGAATTGGGTCATTTGTACTTTTTCCTAATGCATTTAAAGTCTTAGAAGTTAATTTAGGAAAAAAATAGAAAAATTAGATGAAAATGCATCAAGGAAAGAATGGGTAAATAGTAGCATATTTATATAGAGAGATACTCTACAGCAATAAAAAGCAAAGATATATGAGAGGTCTTCATAAGTTCGTGGAAAATACATATGATAATCTATCTATGCATGGATTTCAATTTTTTTTGCACCAAAATAAACTTGTACTTTAATTCCATTTTTTTCATAAACTTTTTGAAGTCTTTCTCATGTTTCAAAATGAAAAAAGAAATCTTAAAAATAAAATGTTGAGTTAAACAGTTGTAAATTAATGTCCATTGTATGATATGATTTATATAAATTAAAAAAATACAGAGACCAGTTCTGAGTATGAAAGCAAACTTACTGACATGTATTACGATAGGCAACATACCAGGCAAAGCTACTCTACAATTTTAGGACAGCTATTACCTCTGAGGTAGGAAAGAAGGGACATGAATTACAGGATAGAGGGACAGGGAAGGAGAGTAAAGTGCTTTAATTGTGTCTAAAATTTTGTGTATTAAATTGATACATTCCATAATTACAAGATGATTAAAGGACCAAAACTCCGTTTTGCGACATACGGGCAGTCTACTCATGTAGGACCACATGGCTGATGGCCTAGTCCAAGTTGGTCAAATCCCTAATTGCGGATTCTAAAATTCTAGTGGTAATGGTGAACGTCACGGAGAGAGGAGGCAAGAAGGTGGCAGCGCACGAATGAATTCTACCTGTGCAGTTACCTGAGTGGATGAGGTAGGCATCTTGAGCCCATTCTAGGAATGCATCAGGGGACACTGCAGGTTGAGCCTGTAATACCAGGCTAGCCCACCAAATTCTCCACTTCCATTAATTTTGACATAATAACAGAAATGCATCTGAGTACAAATGGGGATCTCTTCATGGTCTTTGTCAATCCCTCTGATATCTATCTGACTGTGTTTGTTCCCACCTGGAGACCCAAAACGTATGGTGAAAAGATAAGTCCCTTGGGTTGCAGGCACCTGAGAACACAACTCTACAACTGAGAACTTCCTGAAGGAAGAAATTGGCCCACAGTTTCCATCTTCCTCATTGTATCTGGCTCTGGCAGTTCAGAGTAGTACTTCTATTTGATCTTAGGGCCAAACTGACAACTTTCAGGGCAACAGCAAGTTTTGGGACCAAGCTCTTCCTGGTGTGCCCAGCTGCCCACTAATCAAGACAGTTCAGTAGATGAGAGTGGAACTAATGTTACTAACACTCAGGGAGCTAATATCCCTTGTAAACAAAAGGTGAAACTAAGTGAATCTAGAGGCAATAAAGACTACTGCAATCTGCTGATTACCCCTACTCACCCTGGTCACTTCTACTGGATGGACCACTGGAGAAGAGACTGAAGGACCAACTGAAATGCTGACTATGCCCCAAAGACCCTGAGGGACCCCATAGGGTATACACTTGGGCCCTGAGGGTGACCTGTCCCCTCCCGTGGCTGTGACAGAATCATGGTATGGTATTAGTAGATCCTCTCTGTCCCACCAGTGGGATGCTGGAGGCCCGGCTGGTACCTGGCTATAGCTCTAGGAAGA
>NW_006199230.1:857675-871170 GCF_000334495.1 Tupaia belangeri chinensis
GAGCGGGGTCAGAAAGGTGACCCTCGGTCTCACCTCACACACTTGGCAGTCACTTCAGGGCCTTTCACCTGAAATCAAGCACACTCTGGACAGGTTCATCCTCTGGGACAGGGGTCTGAGAGGAGGGCTGGGAGAGATACCTTCCTGCCTCAAAGTCCATCCAGCCCAACAACAAAAATACTTGTCAACAATTTCGAAACCCACTGGTTAAGTATCAACTCTCCGGAATTTGTCTAGACTGCCTCCCTGTCCTGCAATCCATTTACTGTCTCCATCTACCCTGCCTCGGGCTCTTTCTTTCCCTCCTCACCCTTGGGTTCTCCTTGCTCTGATACTTGTTTCTAGACTGACTTCTCTAAGATGATTTTAGCATCTTCCTTCAAACACAATTTTTGAGTTTAGAAGAGTGGGTTTGGAGTCAGATGTCATGGGTTCCCTTATCAGCGTCGGCGTTTTCCAGGGTAAGTCACTGCACGTGTTCATTTTCCGGATGTTTTATGGATGCTGTTTTGTGGTAGACATTGTGCTTCACACATGCATTACTGCGTATCACAAAGGAAGAGGGAATCTGAATGATTAAAGTTTGCATTATCTCTACAGCCTCAGATTCCTCATCTGTAACACAAGAATGAAATGGTTCTGTCTGTCTCAGAAGCCTATGTAAGGACTCCTGCTCTTAGCACAATGCCTGAGAGTGAGAGCTCATTCAGCATTCACTCAGTATCATCGTTTGTATGCTCAACAGCTCAGCCTCCCCATATATATATCTATATATATGAAATAAGGCATCCTGCTTCCCAGCAAGGCCATTTCCTGTGCTGCCTCCCCTCATGCTCCAATCAGTGGCCACAAATGAAAGTACAAACAGCAAAGAGGTGTGCAAAAAATATGGTACCAACTGGAAAGATTTATTTCTGAGATGGCTAGAAATTCACTCGGAATGGAAAATGCCTGCATCTGAGATTTATACACATACACAAACATGCAATCATAAATCATGAAAAATATATTTAGTACTAGAGGAAAAGAAATTGTCCTATCTAAATAGCAAAGGAGAAATTTCTATATAGTGACTATATTATTAACTTTTAGAAACAAAAAATTACATGCAATTGTACACCTAAGAATAAGAGGAATCAGCATACAAAGTAGAACATTAAGAATACAGTTTTATTTAAATAAAGAATATTGTGTCTCATTTTAAGCTTAGTAACTGTTCTGTGATTACACAAGAAAACAGAACAGACAGTTTTTGCATTTTTGCTTCTCTACCACTTTGCTTACCAAAAAGCTGCAATTCTTTTTTCATTACTATTTTTTAAGAGATATTTTTGCTACTGAGCATGTGCACTTGCCAGAGAGAGAGAGAGAGACAGAAAGTGAGAAATCACCCCCTCAGAGGGGATGGCCACACTGCACTCCCTTCTCCTCCAGTCCCCTCTCAGGATTTTAGGCACGCACACACACACACACACACACATGCCCAACATGAGTTTTAAGGTGCCAGGATCAGGACTTGAATCATGGTCAACTACATGGGAATCCAGTGACGGAACCACTATGCCATCTGCTGGTCCCCCAAAGCTGCAATTTCTTATGGCTTAGTTCATCCAGTCTTGAATTTTAGGTTTAATTAGTAATTATTAATGATAATATCGTATATATTCTTCTATGTTTATCAAACTATTTTCATAAACTTTATCTTAAATGTTTAATATGTGCTTTAAATTTCACAGGAATGGATCCAGAATGCCCTGAATATTCAGAGTAAATTATTTATTTTTGGAAGAGAACACTTCAAAACAAGTTCAATTATTACAGGTGTCCCTGTACTTTCTCTCTCATTTGTCTCTTATCACGAGCAGAATTCTTAGTTTAAAATTAAAACAGGAAAAGTACTCGAGGTTTGAGGATAGTTGCTTGGACTACAGAGGGAAAAAAAAAGGATAATTTTAAGTCACAAACCATTAAGAGTCCAATTTATAATGTAAGAGTAGAATAATAAATTTCACTCACATGAAATATTTCTTACGGAAATATCACCATCTAAGTTTTGTTCTTCAGAAAGGATGAATTTAAATGAGCAAACAGTCATCTACAAACTAAAGACTAATGCAAATGCTTCCTGTTATCTAAACCTAACCAAGAGCAGGGACTGTGTACTTTTATGAAAGGGCTTCTTTTGTTTTTCAGTTCAAAAAGCTGCAGAGTTTCATGCCTAAAGTTAAACATGTGTTCACAAACAGGTATCAGCTGAACTTGCTATTTAAAGTAGTTAGATTATTAGTATATTTTGTGAATCAATAAAATGTGTGTGGGGGGAGAGACAGAGAAAGCAACTGTAGGAACTAGAGATAGTGTGGGAAGAAAGTGGGAAATGGCAGAGTGAGCAAGAGGGGAGAAATCATATATATTTATACACACACACACATATATGCAACAAGAAATGGAAAATTATTTGTTGATAACATGCATGATTAAGTCACTATACAGTGTATTCTGGATGGGAAATCACATTTTGTATGCTGTGATGATGTTCAGTGAATGAATGTAAAATAAATAAATAAATAAGATGATTAGAAGCTAAACTGAAGCCAGGAACCTAGGGTCTCAGGGGCCCATTACCCACAAATCTTGGGGAACACAGGGGAGTAGCACAGTAGACATTTCATGGATTAGGAGGAGTTTCATTTCAAACATTTTTCTCTTGGTCTTAAGCAGAAAATATTTCAGGTGATAAAAACACAGTGATATTAAGGAAGACCTGCAGTTTTTACCAGATGAAAAGAATGCAGTCTTTTGTTACTTCGAAAACGCAGGTTTTTTTTTTTTTTTTTATTTTTTACCATGGTGAAGATTGAAATGATGTTTCTTTTTATAGTTCACCATTTACTATGTGCAAAAGAAGTATTTTGTGAATGTAAAAGTTGTCCTGTATTCTACTTTTAGTATTTCCCATGAAATAAAAAAAAACTAAAAGAAACAAACAAAAAAAAACCTTGAAACATATGCAAATAATATACTTCTGAACATAAATACACAGTCCAAATATTCTCTGGGGCATAGCAAATGAGGAACTAAATAATTAGTCATTTTTAGATATTAAAGTAAAAAAAAACTCATAAAATAAGAAAAGAAAGAACTATCTAGTAAATAGCCAAAATACACTTGCAAACATAATGGATTTAGCCCAGCAGGTAGAGCTACCAATGTGTCTCAGAAGAGGAGTCTCATTTATTTATCTAGTTGTTCACCCACGCATTCTACTCCGCAAACATTTACTGAGTGCTGTTACAGGACAGAAATTAATCTTGGTGTTAAGAGACATGAAGACATGGGGGACCAGCAGTTAGCGTAATGGCAGTGTCACTGGACTCCCATGTAGTCGACTGTGGTTCAAGTCCTGGACCTGGCGTCTTAAACTCACGCCGGGCGCGTGTGTGAGCATGTCCAAGATCCCAAGAGGAGAATGGTGGAGAAGGGATTGTGGCATGGCTATCCAACCTGGGGGTAATTTCTCTCTTTCTATCTCTCTGTCTCTCTATGTCTTTCTGGCGAGCGCACATGCCCTATAGCAAAAACTTCTCCAATAAAAGAAAAAAAAAAAGAGACATGAAGACAGTTCTAACCCATGAAGATCTTACAGATGACAACAAATCTATTGGACAATAATGACCTCAAAACTTAAATGAAAAGGCAAAAGGATACATATATATATATATATATATATATATACTGACTCCACTCAGGGAGGTCTCTTGATCTGAACTGGCAACCTTCCTATGTAGGGGCCTCTGTCTGGCCCTCAAGCTCAATTTTTTTACACTCCAGAGAAATATTTCATTGAATGAATGTACTTTGGTTTATCTGTTCACCTAGTGAAGGACATTTTTGTGTGATTGTACTTTTTTGTGATTATGAATAAAGCTTCTATTAACGTTTGGATACAGGTTCTTGTGTGGAAATAAGCTTCAAATATGCTGAGTAAATACCTAGTTCAATTGCTAGATCATATGATAAAACTGTATTTAGCCATATAAAGCTGCCAAATTGCCTTTCAAAGTGGTTGTGCAATTTTGCATTCTCATCAGCAATGGATGAAAGTTCTTGCCCCTCTGCATCCTATTCGGCAATTGGTTTTGTCAGTTTTTTTAAATATTAAGTATTCCAATGTGTGTGTGTGTTTGTGTACGTATACATATATACATGTATACATCATCTTTTTCATATGTTTTGTCCCTCTGCATTCTATTTGGCAATTGGTTTTGTCAGTTTTTTTTTTGTGTATACACACACACACACACACACACACACACACACACACACACATCTTAACAATATTGATTTTTCATATAAATCAATTTATGTAGATCTTTTTGTTTCTTTTTATCAGTGTTTTAAAATTTCCCACATGGTATTTATTATATATATCTTGTTAGATTTATGCTTATGTACATCATTATTTGAGGTGCTATTATAAGCTGCATTTTTCCTATTTAATTTGTAATTTCTTATTTACATGTAAATTTGTACATCTTTGTCAGGGTATAATATAGATTTTCAAAGCACGTATGCAGTGCACAATAATCAAATAAAAGAGACCACATTCATTTGTTAGCAGGAAAGAATATCCCATTATGATGTGTTTCACTGCTCTGCTAGGTTTCGTCCTTTTATTTTTATCTTCTTTTAAGATATATATCTATACCTATATATAGAAATATATCTCTCTATATATATCTCACATACATTTTCTTTTCCTTCAGCTGTGGTATACCATTCCACAGCCATGTGCCAGTCTTCCTGAATTCCTTTGTTCATTAAATACTTTTTCCTGATCCCCTCCTATCCTTCTCCCAGCCCCCACAGTCCCTGATACCCAGCCGTCCTCTCTGCTTCTATAGCTTCAAATCTTTCCACTTCTTATAGAGTGTAGATATTTGGTGTACATTAAAGACATAACAGTGTCTGTCACTCATAGTCTCGTGTATTGCACTTATAAACTGTCTATATTTTCATTTAAATAGTTATTTAAATTTGTTTACTATTATTATTATTATTAATTTTCTATAGGCATGTGCACTCACTAGAGAAGACAGAGAAAGAAAGAGAGAAGGAACGTGAGAAAGCAAGCTACCTGGTCCAGACTCGAACTGCAGTCAGGTATGTGGGAGTCCAGCATTCTACAAGACTGTCATTATATTTTACAGAGAGTAGCCAAAGCTACTGGCAAGCCAGTTGAGAGGTTTAAAAGATAATTCATTGTACTGGTCCTTAATTTTGGACCAATGATCAAATGAAGCAACAATACTCAGCAATACGGTATGTGACTAACTCATTTTAATAACTAAACTCTCTCACTAAGCAAAGTGATACAATATGTAATCTTTTTATTTTGCAAAAGCATGACATACATATAGCAGTATGACTTTAATAGAAAAGACTAAATGTGCTTTTAAATCCACCATACTACAAGGTTACCTAGGGAAAAGAACCTGCAGTTTACAAGAATCATGCTGAGAACTTTGTAGAGATTACCATTAATTTAAGGAAATGATAAAAGTTCTATGGGGCAAGAAATACACTTTATGCCTCTTCATATTCCCACTGTGATGACTCTGAAATGGGTCAATTTGGCTAGGCTGAACACATTTCTCAAAATTCTCTTTCTCAGATATTAGGTTAGATAACCCACCAGAGAAATTCTGGAGAGACTTACAAGCTGTCAGGAAGGAAACATCCACTTTGTAGCTCACAGGTGGTGCACTGACAAGAAGCAGCAGCCAGGTCTGCATTTGATTCACCTCCCTTTGAATCCCCCTCCACCTTCTCTGACTCCTGGGCTAGGTATGTGCGTTTAACTCTGATAAAGGGCGCTGGCATTTACAGGTCATCCATGTAACCCAAGTCAGAGTTCATAAGAATGGATGAAAGTTTCAGTCCATCCCGTGTGGCTCTGGAGCATGCTTGCTGGTTCTAGCCTGCTTGTGACCTCCTCATCCTGATTGCCCTGTGGTCTTCAGACTCCAACACTGGACACAGAATCAACAGCCCTGCAGACTGATGAACCAATCCTTGAACTGTGTAAAGCCAATCCCTGTATTAAATCCTCTTATGTGTACACATACAGAGACAGATGAATATCTCACTCCTATATGTGCGTGTGTGTGTGTGTGGGGGGGTCTATCTAGTTACCCGCCTGTCTCCCACTGGCCCTGCTCACCTGATCGAATCTTGACTGATACACACACCAATGAACCTTCTCTGAGTTCTGTTTCACAGTGACAGAAATGGTGGCCCAAGGAGTACCATTGTTAAAATGTGGCTTTCAACAGGCTTTGTGAATGAGATAAGGCACAAGGATGAGACAGGGACTAACCCGTAAAGACACTTAGACCCAAGTGTTTAGAGAAATTTCTATCATCTCCTAAATCCACCAAGTAAATCTCCTAAAAGAGACCAAAACCCTTTTAAGACACACAACTCCAGAAAAATGAAAAATCATCATTAAATAAAACTGCACTGGGGCCAGCAGGTGGTGTGGTGGTTAAGGCACAGGATTCCACATGGCCGTCAACACGGTGCAAGTCCTGAACTCAAATAACTCGCCGGGCACCTGTGTGTGTGTGTGCCCTGTAAGGAGAATGGAGGAAAAGGGATTGCAGCATGGCCCTCACCTCTGGGGACGATCTCCCACTTTCCCTGCCTCTGAATCTCTTAATCTCTGGTAAGTGCACACAACCTATGGCAAAAAGAGAAATCTTAAAAAAAAAACAAAACAAACAAACAAACAAAAAACTGCACCTCTTTTGAGAAAGCTGATCGCTGACTTAGAATTCTATTATGTGGGCTCTATTTATAATATTATTAATTTAATTGCAGAGGATCTATCCAAGGTCCTAGAAGGGCTATGCTGGAACTCCACTCTAGCAGAGTTCATAAAAAGTTCTATTTCTAGAACTTTTATTTTAAAGTTGGTTTATTTATTTCTCCCATGAGAGCAAGAGAGAGTGTACCGCCAACAGGATCTCCACCGCCATCCACCCAGCTTCAGTCAACCTGGACTGCAGGCAGGCAGGGCCGCATACTCGAGGAGGCCTCCGGACCTGGACTCTCCCTGTGTGGGTCAGCCTTGTAGAGTATCACATTGTACTGCTGCATCACCATCAGCCTCTTTGGAACTTTTTTGTTCAATCAAAAAGGTAAAGTTTATTAAATTTTTTAATTCTCAAAGATCTGGGGAAACTAACAAATCAATTCTACATCAGACAATTACCTATATAACTAGGGTGAAACAGAAATAAGAAGCATAGGCTCCATACCTCTCAACTACTAAGGGATAATAAACAGCACATTCATCTGCAAACCATCTCTTTGGTTGCCTATTGCCTATCTTAATTTCTCCCCATACTCAATGTCTGCTTGTTTTAAGATCTCTTAACCTAAACCTTTGAACCCAAAGGAAGTGTATGTTAGAAACGTGCTCACGGATGATGAAATCCTGAGAAGTCATATGCAGAGTACAGAGAACTATACCATACCTTATCTATTGCACAAAGATTCCTGGTTTGGAAGAGGAACGCTGTCAGGATCCTTAAGGAATTATCTGTCATCAATAATGTCTATGGGATATTTTCTTAAACTAAGTAGAGCCAGTTTCCTTTGGGTTAATGCTTTTCAAAGTGTCTTCTCTAAAGCCCGCACTAGAAGACCTTAAATTTTGCTTAAATGCAGTTTTCTGGGCAGCACCTTAAACCCATAATATCTGTCTCCTCAACCGCAGGCCAAGAACTTGCATTTTGGGCAATCATCCTAGGTCACTGCAATCAGAATTAGAAAATGACTTTCTAGTCTACTAGATTCATGGTCTGAGTGCACAGGCTGGCAGAATTTCCAGTTAGAACAGACATAGGCCTTTATCAGAAGCCAAATGCTGGTGGGAGAACAGTCATTTTAATTCATCACAAGAAAGGTGCTCAGGAAAAAGGCTGAGCTCCCCTTGCCAAGCAAACATCTAAGGCAAGAGCATCCACCTGACTAAAGCCAGGCTGGCACATACAAGCCTCCAGCTGATTAATAACCCTGCCAGGTAAATGTGTAACCTAAGAGGATTGCAGACACTGGATCTAACTCTACCTGAAACTCAGAGATTCATAAAGGACCAAAGCGTTTGTCCAAACATACGGCAACCATCTGTCCTGAACCTCACCTACATTTGAGTATATCCAGGCCACTCTAGTCTATTCTACCTGGGCTCTGCCTAACTTCAACTAATTATTTTACCAATGCATTCTCTAAAAAGTTTTCTAGTTGCTCGTGGTTGCACCCTATGCCAGATTTTCTCTGATCTGTACTATCTGATCTCACCAAACATAAGGCAACCTGATATCCAGTTCCCTGGCCAGGTCTCCAGTAGTCAGGGGCCACTACACACTTCTAATCACATTTATGCAAGAGTATTCTAATATTATTTGGCTGCATTTCTTTAAGTTTTAAAAATTCTTTGATTTACTAATACATCTGCTGAGCCTCCTGTTGGTTTTAAGCAAGAAGCTGAAGCATGTTCTGTGGCATAGAAATGAGTGCTATTCTGAGACAGTATGCTGAAAATCTGAAGGGGGTTTCCTGTGCCATTTGAAGCTGAGAAAGGAGGATCCTGGTTTGGGTGTAAGCACCCAAGTACATCTTCCTCACCTCCTAAGTTTACTAAAATAAAATTGGGAAAGTGTCTTTCTGGCCTCTTGCAGCTGTTAAGAATACTTAACTTCCAAACAGTCTAATTGAAGTACATATCTAAAGCAAAATACATGTCATCTTAGGCATTTAAATATATGCATTATCTGAAGATAAAAGAGAAGGTTGGCAGATTTGGTGAGTGGGAAACCTGGAAGCTCTGAGATTTAGAAAACTAGAAGGCAGGGGGCTCCAAAGCTAACCATTTAAAGTACCGATAGGTGTTCAGAGAGACGTTAAGGGAATAATGCTAAACACACAGAAACATCGTCTACATAGTTTTGGAGAACACAGGATGACAAAGGCAGAAATCCTAGATTAGGCTGGTTAAAATCCAGAGTAGCACAAGTACCACTGAAACTTAGAGAATTTCTTTCCTGGATTACAGAATTATAATATACACAGAACTGGGAAGTAGCCAGAATGACACAGGTCCTTAGAGAAAGCGCTTAGCAGGATGTCTGTTGGAAAGGATATTCAGCAGATTCAGAATTGAGTGAATGTGGAGAACAGAGAAAGGAGTACAAGTGAGGAGAAAAAACTGTAGCTCTTGCTTCTTTTATGATACACTTCCTAGCTTATCCCCGACATATCTGGTTATGAGAACCCTGAACTACACCCTACTATCTCATCAACAAGGGTCAACTTGAGATTCTCTGGGTCCACAAGCTATTTCATTTGTTCTATCACCAGATTTCATGCCAATACAGATACATTGCTCACGATAATTCACACATTACCCAGAAGCCTTTAGTATCCCAAAATTCCTAATAAAATTTTTCAGTTTTCTCATGAATAACATTAAAAAAATCACAGCCTTTGTCCCCTGCGGGCACTAATACAATAACGTTATTCCACTGCAGGCGTTTCATTTAATAACATCTTAGATACAGTCGCTTTGGTTCCACATTACATCAATGTAAGTCCAAAGACATACCAAGAAAGAGCAAATATGAGAGGGGGGGTCTTCAAAAAGTGCATGGAAAATACATATTACCAAAAACTATGCATTTATTTCAACATGTTCTGCACCAAGGCAATCTCGTACTATAATTCAATTGTTCTACAAGCCTTCTGAAGTACTTTAGTGTTATAGAAGAAATTTGCTCAATTACAGTCACATTCTTTTACCATGTCAATTCTTCTGGTATAAGATATAAAAAAGTTTTATTATTCTTGGATATTTTTCTTGATCAGAACACAGAAGTGCAGCTGTTCCTAGATGAAACTATGAGCTCCTTCCCTGATGTGCTAAGTTTAGGATAAACACAGGAAGCCTGCATCAAATGGAGCTGAGGGGCTGTGTCCCCCTTAAATAGTCTTCAGAGGACAATCTTCTGTTGACTGTAGATCTGCCCACATATCTTCTGGAGACACGGTTGTTCAGTATAAGGAGAAGCACTATTCTCTACAGATCCTTGCTTGGCTCTTCAAGGGAGCCCATGCATGGGGGTAGGGAACACGGCCTCTTCTCATTACACATCCAATATTAGGTTACCTTGTATCTACCTTCATATAAGGTGGGCGAGTCTGAGGATGTTCCTTGTTGCAAGAAAGCTATAGTGCTTCTATGTAGATAAAGTGATGATTATTAACATTGTATCTGGTCTTGGAAAAGTTTCCGTCTCAATCATAAAATAATCACCTTAATTAACAAACTTTTCTATGTAAAAATCCATCATGACTTTCCCAACAACCCAATAAATAAAAATCTTATACATGGTGATTAGAATTTGAAAAGACAGAAAATTAAACTACACTAAGAACGTGTCCTTAGTATATAAATAGCAACAAATTAAACCCATTACCTCACCAAAAAGTGCAGAAAAAAATAGATAAGGAAACTAACTCAGAAAAGCACTAACAGACCAGAATTAAACAACAGATCAGAAATCTTGATCATAAACTTAAATTGTTGAGTATATCTTCATTTTCAATTGTATTTTTCTATCAATCCTTTGAAGCTAAACTTTGGAAATAATATAGTAGTTTTTTACAATAGTAATTAGTTATTCATTCTCTAATCATAGCAATATTAATACATTAAAAAGGAAAACAGCATGGAATATTATGCTAGAAACATGTTAGTCAATAACAATGTTAAGGGACCAGCCAGGAGGCATGGTGGTTGAGGCAGCTGGACCCCACCTAGCCAAATGTGTGGTCTGAGTCCCAGACCCATGCTCTCTCCCTTTCTCTTCTCCCTCTCTCTGTTTCTCTCTAGTGAGTGCCTGCACCCTATAGCAAAAAGAAAGGGAAAGAAAAAAAAGAAGAAAGAGAATTATTTATTAGATTTTATTGTTATTATTTCATTTTCTATAGGGCACATGTGCTCACCAGAGAGAGACAGAGAGAGAGAGGGAAAGTGACAAAGCAGGCCATGAGACCTGAACTTGAACTGCAGTTGGCCATACGGGAGTTCAGCACTCAAACACCATGCCACCTGCTGTTCCTGAAAAAAAATATGTATATGTATACACACACACACACACACACATATATATATTTTAAATCTGGCACTCATTAAAAACAGTAATAATAATAGTGATAAGAAGACATCATAAAGCATGATAGGCTAGATTTTGGTGAATGAACACACACAAATAGCTATATGTATTTATTTCTAGAGTGGTAAATAAATGAAATTAACCAGTTCTCTTAATACTGATAATATTATTTCTTTCTTCCAGTGGGGGGAAAAAAAATAGAGCCAAGCTTAAAAGAATCAGGTGGAGCAATTAAGTCTATTTTAGCACAGTGCTTTAACCTAGCAAAGTCTTATCCTAAAGGAACCTACGACCATGCTCCTCCTCAGAAGAAAAGTGTTCTATATAAACTCAGAGCTCCAAAACAAAGGGGTTTTAGGCAGTTTCAAGGAGATTGGGAGCAGTGAACCATTAGACTAAAGGCTTAGATTTAATATGCACCTAAACATCTATCATAGGTAGTTCTCCATTTGCTCCGAAGCATAACTTCTAAGAGGAATTACTGAGCATGATAATATTATTTCTTTCTTCCAGTGGGGGAAAAAAAAAATAGAGCCAAGCTTAAAAGAATCAGGTGGAGCAATTAAGTCTATTTTAGCACAGTGCTTTAACCTAGCAAAGTCTTATCCTAAAGGAACCTACGACCATGCTCCTCCTCAGAAGAAAAGTGTTCTATATAAACTCAGAGCTCCAAAACAAAGGGGTTTTAGGCAGTTTCAAGGAGATTGGGAGCAGTGAACCATTAGACTAAAGGCTTAGATTTAATATGCACCTAAACATCTATCATAGGTAGTTCTCCATTTGCTCCGAAGCATAACTTCTAAGAGGAATTACTGAGCATTTTCTCTCAATAGTTCATTCATTCATCCAGGCACTTATCTGATGCCAACTATGTGGTTGGTTGTGGTGTTACAGAGATTGAAATTCGCACTCTCTGTGTCTAAGATTTTACTTGAGGTAAGTGGAATATACAAAGATGTGCACTCGCGATTACAATGCCCTGAGATAGATGCTACAATGGAAGTGCACTCAGTGGGCAGGAGACCAGAGGGAACTACTTGACACACCTTTGGGGGAGAAGTCGTGAAAAACAGGAAAACTCCCTTATGACATGAGGACTGTCTTTCCTGTAATCAGTTCTATCTGCAGCTCTTTCCCCAGGGACTGGCTTATTTTCCACCCACCAGGAGCCAAGGCTCCAAAACATCATAAATTCATAAAGCCAAAGAACACCTAAGAGATCACCTGGTGCAAGGGTTCCCAAATCTGGCTGGCCCCTGTTCACCTAGCGCTCTGGCCCTTGCCCAGAGACACTGAAATGACATGCCCAAAGGTCCTGAAAATGCCCTCGCTCTGCTGTTGCAGGTGGCTGATGAACCAGCATTTGGGAATCACTGAATCCAACCACATCAATTTTCAGAAGGAAAAGCTGAGTGGAAATTGATACCCACAGAATTAAGATGTCTTCAACAAATAAAGGTAACATAGGACAGCACTGGTGAGACATCTAGCAAAGGAATTTTTACCCAGATATTTTCAGAAAATATTTCAAAGGCAAAAGCTATGTATAATAGGACAACATGTAAAAATATATAAGGTCACAAACTATATAACAGGAGGAAAACTTCAAGAAAATTAAGTTTAGTAAAGGTATTTGTTACAACTGAACTATTGGGTCATTGGAAAAGTCATGACATATTTTCTATGCAAGAATGCGTCATGACTTTCCTGACAACCTTAAATGAATTAACTGTGCTCTTCCTAATAAGAAAATCAAAAAAGAAATATTGAGTCAAAACCCTCTCTCTTTAAATAAGCATAGCTGATTTATCAGGAAAAAATATTTCTGTCCCTATGAATACATTCTTTTTATTTTTTTTAAAGAAAGATTTTGGCTATAGGGCACATGAGCTCACTGGACACAGAGAGAGAGAAAGTGAGAAATCACCCCCTAGGGTGAATGGCCATGCTGCAATCCCTTCTCCTCTATTCTCCTCTCAGGATTTTGGGCACACACTCACACAGGCCCAGCATGTTTTAAGCCTCCAGATCTGGGACTTGAACCACAGTTGGCTAAGTGGGAATTCAGTACCTTAACCACTACACCATCTGCTGGCCCCCCAGGAATACATTCTAAGGAAAAGCTTAGCATAGTGTCATATCTACAATAGATATTTCAACTACTGAATGAATGAATGAATGAAAATATAAATGTAAATATAAATGTAAGTATTATCAAAAACCTTGGGACCAGCAGTTAGCGTAATGGCTATGTC
>NW_006199230.1:871336-873253 GCF_000334495.1 Tupaia belangeri chinensis
GTGACCATCCCACCTGGGAGGTGATTTCTTTCTTTCTGTCTCTCTGTCTCTCTCTGTCTGTCTGGTGAGCGCACGTGCCCTGTAGCAAAAACCTCTCCAAAAAAAGAAAAGAAAAGAAAAAAAAAACCTTTTCCTGACCATTTCCTACATTTACTCTTTGACAGAAGCAAAGAGTATATCAGTAAATAATGGCTTGATTAGGCATCCAGAGAATGACCACAGCATAATCTTGGTCTGTAACTTCCAAGGTAGGGACAAGACAGCCTCCTCTGACGATGACATACAGACGTCTGTGTGGTGGGAAAGTTCACTAGGAACGTGCTGTCTGTGTGCATTTATGAGGGGTCTTCAAAAGCTCCGTAGAAAATGCATGCTATGAAAAGACTATGCCTAGATTGTCCTCACATGTGTGCATATTTGAAGGCAGATGGAGAAAGGCACCAGTTACCTGGGGTGCCCCTTACCTTGAAGGCCCGAGAGGCCAACGTGGAGGCTCATCCTCCACATCCACTAAAGGCTGAGCAGCAGGTCCCGGCAGGCCCCTGGGGTTCTCAGGATTATTCTGATAAGTAAGACCGTTATTTATGCATAACTGTCACTTCACAAAAATACATTCTATTTCCATCGTTACACTAAGATTCTGTTTACTTTTTCTATCATCATGTTTATCTCCAGGGGATAATATGTAACTCTCATAGTGTACGTACACAGATACATTAATTTTTAAATGAAAATTGTCTTAAAGGAAAACTTAGAAATACACTCTCATGTAGAAGAAAGTGACTCATGCCCTTTATTAAAAATAGAATAAGTTGGGCCAGCTCCATGGCCTGGTGGCTAAGGCAGCTGGCTTCCATGTGGTTGACTGGATGGTTTGAATGCTGGACCTGGTGGCTTGAGAAACATGCTGGGCATGTGTGCATGCATGCTCAAAATTCCAAAAGAAGGGAAAGGGAGGAACGGGTGATTCTGGAGTGACCATTCCCTATCTAAGGGGCATTCTCCTCTCCTTTCCCTCTCTGTCTTTCTGTTTCTAACAAAAACATATAAACAAAGAAACAAATAAACAGAGTAAGTTATGGTTTACTTTACAGTAAACTTGAAAATCTCCAGGTTTTCAACAAGAAGGAAATGCAACTTAGCTCCTAAGGAGTGAACTAAGTAGTTTTAATCCACTTTTTAAAATTTCAAAAACACTAAATTAAATTTTACACTGAAAACTACTATCTATTTTTTTTTTCTGAGAGATTTTTGTTATAGGGCAAGTGTGCTCACTGGGAAGACAGAGACCGACAGACAGAAAGCAAGAAATCACTCCTTGGGGGATGGCCATGCCACAATCCCTTCTCTTTCATTCTCCTCTTAGGATTTTGGGCACACACGCATACGCATCTGGCATAAGTTTTAAGTCACTGGGTCCAGGACTTGAACTGCAGTCAACTACGTGGGAGTACAGTAATGTAACCATTAGGCCATCTGTTGGTCCCTAGTATCTCTAGTTTTGCTATTCAAAATATGATCTGGGCCTGTGATAAACTCTTAAAGAATGTGGTCCCATTATATTTTAGTTGTAACAAATACGAATGTCAAGTGTAATTTAGTTTACATTTTTATTAACCAATCAATATTTATGGTTATCATTTTACATTTTATTTGCCATCTTCTATAAATAATTTTTCTCTCATTACTGCATTTTAAAATGTGGACCTTAGAAGGCGTTACTCAAACTCTCCAAACTAGTCCTAATGACTGTTAGAATCTGTACCTAAGGCAAAAAGAAATGTGTGACAAGTTCTACTAGGGTGGGAAATTTTGTACAGGCAAAAAATATCAAAGGGATCACTCATTATGTATTTCCCTTAAAAAGGAAAATTTATGAAATAGAGATGTGCTTAATGGGCTCAGTGAGTAAAAGCG
>NW_006199230.1:873835-883010 GCF_000334495.1 Tupaia belangeri chinensis
TAAGGCACTTGCCCACGGACTGGGGTAGGTGAGGAGGGGGAGTGAAAGACCCAATTGTAGATGCTGGTAACATTTAAAACTTTATATCCGTTCCATAATTAGAAGCAGCTATTAATGTGTTACTATGTAAGATAAAGAACATGACATGCTCACCTATCTTCCCCTCTTGTATTCCCTTTACCTCCAAATTTTTATTATTTTATTTTAGTTTATCAGCATTGATTATAATAAACTCCATTCTTCAGTCATGTTTCGTGAATAAATCCACTTCAAATACAACAAACTAATAAATAGCATTCATAAAACAAGGACTTTTTTTTGGAGAGGTTTTTTGCTATAGGGCACGTGCGCTTGCCAGACAGAGACAGAGAGAGAGACAGAAAGCGAGAAATCACCCCCCAGGGGGGAATGGCCACATCACAAACCCCTCTCCTCCATTCTCCTCTCAGGATCTTGGGCACACACGCACACGTGCCTGGTGTGAGTTTAAGCCACCGTTCTGGGACGCGAACCGCAGTTGACTACGTGGGAGTCCAGCAACACAGCCATTATGCTAACTGCTGGTCGCTCCCCCCCCAATTTTTTTTGTTTTTTTGAGAGGTTTGTGCTCGTCAGAAAGAGAGAGAAAGAAAGACAGAAAGAGAGAAATCACTCCCGGGGGGATGGCGATGCTGCAATCCCTTCTCCTCCATTCACTCTTCAGATATTTGGCACACACGCACACACACCCAGTGTGAGTTTAAGCCACCAGGTCCAGGACTCGAACCATGGTTGGCTACATGGGAGTACAGCAGCATAGACATTACGCTAACTCCTGGTCCCCAAACTGTGGCTATTTAAATGGAGTCTCATGGAGAGTCAGTGTGAATGGGTCAGGGAACCCAGGCCTTCCCAGGGTCAGAGACTGACAGAGTCCCACGAACTCGACTGCAGCTGTATCCCTTTGTTCTACAGTCCTTTCTTGCTTTCAGCTACTGGCTTTTTGTTTGTCTGCAACAGGGCATGTATGTTCAGTGGAGAGAGAACGAGGTCATTCCCCAGATCATTTCCATTCTTCTCTCAGGATTTTGGGCACACACACACAAGTGCCTGGTGTGCTTTTCAAGTGGCTGGGACTTAAACTCCAGTTGGCCACATGGGTCCCAGGTCAAATGAGTTCCAGCTGCTTTAACCTCTGCACCACCTGTTGGCCCTGAAATACCTCCTTTTTTATTTTACATTTCTTTCTTTATTTATTTATTTATGTCATGGGAGAGTAGGGAGGAGAGGGACCCTTGGTTTTTAAAAGAATTATTTATTTAATTTTATCTATTATTATTATTATTTTAATTTGCTATAGGGCATATGTGCTCACCAGATAGAGAGTCTTAGCGCTCCAGGATCTTCCCCCAAAATTTCCAACCTTCTAGTCAGCCAGGATCATATGATGCCCAGAATGCCCAGTGTGTTAGGGTTGACTTGGGATCAAGCCATGGGCCAACCCATGCGGCTCCACCATCATACAGCAGTGCTACCGCCTGTGCCACCTGCAGTACTGCTGAAGGATCTCTCTATATGGCAAGAGCAGTAGTTCCCTTGAGATCCTTGCATGCTCCCCGGTGTTATTTTTGCTTTCTCTGATTTTCTCCTCCATTTCTTCTTCTTCCTTCCTTCATATTTTATTGATAATCTGGCTATGCGTTCAACATCTCTTTCCCCTCAGTACTTTGAAAGCATTATTCCATTGTTTCTAATATCCAGTGTGGTTAATGAGACACATGTTTTGTCAGTAATCTATCTTGCTTCTCTGAAAGCTCTTTGGATTTTCTGTTTTTCACTTGAGTGCAGAAATGTCACCAGAATTTTCTTTTTACCTCAGCCTATTCAACACTGTTGCTCTGACTACATCCTTCCTCTCACTGATTCTGTCCTCTTTTTATTGGTCTTTCTAGATTGATCTCTCTGTCTCTTAACGTTCACAGTTTCCATTTTGGTCCCTTTGCTCTGTGTCATGGGAGATTTCCAGGACTATCTTACAGTTCCTGAGCATCGTCTTTGTCACTATTCTTTCCAGTCTTCTTGACTTTTTATTTTGGCAGTTACATATTACACTCCTGAGAATGTCCCCTTTTTCCCCAACTGATTATTTTTTTTTCATAGCGACCTGCTTTTATATCCAGGATAAAACATCTCCTTAACTTTCTGAAAATACTAAATGGAAACTAAAAAAAACAAGTTATCTGGTCCATCGCAGTGACGCAGATACTAGGGCACCACTGTACGATATTGGAGCCACATGAGAAGGCTTGTGTTCAGATGCCGGGTTTACTTGAACACATCGGACATACCCATGCATGCCCATGATTCTGGGTGGCTGGGAGGCCAGCGGGGTGGGGAAGAAGCATGGCAGGGCAAGACACTGTCGAAGGTATCTGTCTCTCTCCTCCCCCATTTCCTCCCTAAATAAATAAAAATAAACTTAAAAATATTAGAATCTGTTTCTTGTATTATTGGTTTCCTCCAGGGCATACTGTTCTGCTTTCTATTTGTTCTTTTTCTTTTTTCTTTTTTTTTTTCTGATTATTTCCCTTATGTGTCTGGTGAACTCTGGCTGTTAAGGTCTAGTTATGAGTAAAAGATCATGTTGATTAATCTGGAAAGTTGAAATGGTTTTCTTTGTAACAGAGTTCTGTCTAACAGAGATTTCTCCAGCAGAGCTCTGTCTGTAGTGCGAATGCTGACACAAGTTCTTTAACGGTAACAACTAGCATGGATTCCCCAGAACGTGTGGAACTATTCATCAGTGTTCCACCCTTCTCAAGCCAAGCCTGGGACCCACGCCAACCAGGCTCTCAACTGGGACATGAGATCTTAAACACAGTGAAATAAGGACTCGGGTGGGGGCGGAATGGTTGGCCTTTATTCATCATCTTGGCTAACTAATAGTTTCCTGGTACCTAGATGCTGGATTCTGTTCTAGACGTTTCTGGTTCTCCAGTCTTTTCTGTGAATAGCTCCATTTTAGTGAAATTCTTCTCTGCTAAGTTAGAATCAGTTTCTGTTACTTGCACACAAAGAACCTGAGCTGATGCAGGTGGGACAGAAAAGTAACAATTGTTCTGCTCACGTCTGCCACACATTTTACCCTTTTGTATTTAGTCATCACAGCCCTATGCAATAACTATAACTCATTATTTCATGAGAATGAGGAAAGAAACCAGGATTCAGATTTATTAGCTTGTCCAAGATGCCAGAGAAAGCACTAGAATCCATGTCGTTTTGACATCAAATCCTATACTTTCCCTCCAGTCTGAGGTATTCATGGAGCTTTAAAGGTACAGACCTAGTTGCAGTTAAAAGTATGTGATGAATATTGGATGAGAGATTTAAGGCTGTAAAAGCCAGGAGGAGGAATTTAAACTCGATGTGTTAAAAAAAAAATAACAATCTCATTCTTAATAGTAGAGTAGCATAGGAAATCAAAGGAGATGAATTTAGAAGGCTTATATTGGAATAAGACAGACCAACTAGTAGGCAATAGTAGGGATGAAATGGCTGGGGATGAAGAAGAGACAGTTTACAGAAGGATTTGGATGACAATTTCATAGGATTTTGTGATTGAATGGATATTATATGGTATGAGGAAAGATGAGCCCATAATGACTACAAGGTTTCCAATTGCAAGGAGGAAAGCTGAGTGAATGCATTTACCTTGTCTCCCTCCAAAATCCCAATAAAATGAGCTAGGAATGCAAAAACAGAAATGGAGGCGTAAGGGTGCCAGAAAGAAGGAAGGGAGCCAATAGATGCCACAAGGCTTGAGAGTCTCTGGAAAATGTGGTGGGCAGTGACTTGGGAAGCTGGGAAACAAATCTGCTAAGCAGCCTGTACCCAAACAAAAGCAAAGAAATCTCCCCTGATCAGGGATGACTATGCCTACAGCACAGCCCCTTCCCACCACCACTAGCACAGCAAGAGTTGGGAGTGAAGCAGGCACCAGGGCAGTTATCAAAAGATTGCAAAGCCCCTCACTGAGCAAAAAGTGTGTGATGATAACCCAAGGCCTCATTCAGCTTGGACCCCTCAGTAACTTGTCTATGGGATTTGCCACAGAAGCCCTCTATTTACAGTGCTAGACCTAGGGAGAGAACGAAGTAGTCTCCAACCACTATTGAGTATTTTTCCAAAACAACTAATATAAACTTGGGGAAATGATAGGACACAAATTCACAGGTATGGAAGAGTTGTTATACATGTCTATATATCTATGTATCTATATATATACACACACACACATACATATATATATGTGTGTGTGTGTATATATATAGTTTTAAAAATAATTATTTATTTAATTTTATCTATTATTATTATCATTATTATTATTTTAATTTGCTGTAGGGCATATGTGCTCACCAGATAGAGAAAGAGAGACAAAGAGAGAGAGAGAAAGTGGAAAAGCAAGCCACCAGGTCCAGGATTTGTACTGCAATTGGCCATGGGGATACCTTAACCACCATGAGACCTGCTGACCCCTAGTTGTTTTCTGTTGTTGTTGTCTTTGTTGTTTTTAATTAAAGTAATAGTACTATTTTATGTTAAATAAATATAAAGATACACAAAAATTATATACACTTGTTTTAAAATGAAAAGGATTGTGTAAGGATTAAAGAAAAAAATCTGAATGGAAATGAGACAATTTAAAACCTGATTTGTATTATTTTACTTATTGTTATTATTTTTTAATTTGACCAGAGAGAAATGAGTAGGGGAGTGAGAAAGCAAGCTGCCAGGTCCAGGACTTGAACCACAGTTGGCCATGTGGGAGTCCAGTACCTTAGCTAGTGTGCCACCTGCTGGCCTCCAAGGAAATGAGAAATTGATAAAAGATTTTTTGCCCTCTCCTGAAAAGGCTCAAATGGATTAAAATGATTCTCAACAAACTTCTAAGGAAAAACAATTCTCAACTATTGTATTTTAACGTCTCCAAGAACTGAAAGGAAGGAAACAGAAGTCTTTCTAATTATGATCCTAGCATAATCCTTATACAAAACCTGTAATGTTTATCTTGCTATATTTTACTTATGAATATTGATTCTATGTTCCTAAGTAAGATAGAGCAATGTAAAAACCACGTGCCACTGGATTAAAAATGAGATAATTCCAACTTTGTGACAATAATTTAATATTAGAAAATGTAGTCATAAATAAGACACATAAACAAGTTACACTAAAAGCTACATGGTGTTTATGAGATATTAAAAATATGTCTAAAAACAATCTCTCCTCTCCTTTTATATGCCTGCACAAAATACAATTTATAAATGGAATATATCAGGGGCCAGCAGTAGTGTGGTAATTAAAGGGCTGGACTCCCACATGGCCAACTACGGTTCGAGTCTTGGACCTGGTGGCTTGCTTTCTCATGTTCCCTTTCTCTGTCTCTTTCTGGTCAAATTAAGTAATAATAATAATAATAATAAATAAATAAATTTTAAAGGAATATATCAGAAACTAAAAGCAAACTTCACATTTACTGAAATTTAGGTTAAAGTTGGAACATGAGAAAAATTCTTAATTTCATTTTAATTAACAATATTTTAAAGGGCCTATCCGGCATACCAAGAGGATAGATTTTTGTTTTGTTTTGTTTTGTTTTAAGAGGTTTTTGCTATAGGGCATGTGTGCTCACCAGAAAGACAGAGACATACAGAGAGACAGAAAGCGAGAAATCATCCCCCAGGGGGAATGGCGACGCTGCAATCCCTTCTCCTCCGTTCTCCTGTCAGGATCTTGGGCATGCATGCACACGTGCCTGGCATGAGTTTAAACCACTGGGTGTGGGACTCGAACAGCGGTCGACTACATGGGAGTCCAGCAACATAGCCATTACACTAACTGCTGGTCCTGAGAATAGATTTTAATATGAGACTCCATGCTAAATATAAACAGCCAAATATAAGAATATCTGCAGAGGAGATGATCATCTAGACATAAAATCCAGAGAATCAAATAAAAATTATTAGAACAAATCATTTCGTTCAGAAATAGGGCAGATACAAACATAAGTATACAAAAATAAGTGGTTTTATCTATATTTCAGTGAAAACCAATTTAAACATGTGAGACATAAAAAGATATTTATAACAACCCCATAATGTATAAAAATATCTGGGAATAATAAAATAAAATAAAATAATAATTATGCAAAAACCATATTAAAAATAAACTATATGAGTTTAAAGACTGTTAAAAGACAATTAAAATGGGAAATTATTTTAAAAAGTAATTTATAAAATAAGAAATACAAATGGTTATTAAATATGAAAACATATTTTACATTCCTAGTAAGTAATGTACAACACATTTAAAAACAATGAAGCTGCTTTTTTGTAATAGGTGCTCTGAGTTTTAAAAATACTAGTATTAGGCTAGAGATCCATGCATGCACATATGTTGTTACTAGGACCACATACTGGTAGACTTTCTTAGGGAAAAAATTCCATTTATCGAAATTCGAATTTTCATCATTGAAGCAGCATTTTCTATTTATTTATTTATTTATTTTTATTTGCTAGAGGGCACATGCACTGGCCAAAAAAAAGACAGAGAAACAGAGAGAGAGGGAGAGGGAGAACGTAGGGCCAACCTGTGGCCCAGTGGTTGAAGTGGCTGGTCCCCATGTAGCCAATTGTGTTTGAGTCCTGAACCCGGTGGACTGGAAAACACTGACCATGTGTGTGTGCACACTCAAAATCATGAAAGGAGGGAGAAATGAAGGAGGGATTGTTATGTGACCATGCTCAGTGTGTGGGGGGTGTTTTCTCACTTTTTCTCTCTCTCTTTCTGTCTCTCTCTAGTGAGTGCACGTGCCCTCTGGCAAATTTAAAAAAAAAAGAAAAGAAAAGGAGAGGAACCTCCCCCACAATGGGAATATAGTTATGCTACAATCCCTTCTCCTTCATTCTCCGGGGACTTTGGGCATGCACACACATGGGCCCAGGGCCCATTTACGACTCTCAGCCACATAGGATCTGGATCCCTTACCCATTATGGCACAGAGCTGAACCCAAGCCACCATTTTCAGTTCTAGAAATTAATTTTATAGCTATACTTACAAATGTACTGAAGAATTCTACATAATCAAAAAATTAATAAGGGACTGATTAAATATATTACAGCATACTGATGTCATAAAATACTGTGAATCCTCAAAAATAAAAGCATCTCTATATTGTACAAAAATGGCTAAAATACATTATTGCATTAAAGCATTATGTTTTACATGATATAATTACGATAAAAGCACGCATGTCCATAATATTCAGAAAGATATATGTTAAACTATTATCAGTGATTACTTGAGTGTGTGGAGTGAGGTGGCAGAAAGCATGCAGGGATGAGGACTGGCTACTTTAAAACTTTCTGAATGTAAAAATAAATAATACATAAATAAAACTCAATCTTAAGTGGGGTCTCCCAGAAGTAGTCACTGAGACAGGTATTTGAGAATGTGATTTGCAACAGGAGGCCTCTAGGGAAGTCTGTAAAGGGAGTGGGCAATGCGTGAGAAGTTGGGAGAAACCACAGATGTGTGATCTCAACAAAGCAGAGGGCAGTATTAGCCTGCTCCCGCAGGGACCCTCCAGAGAACACCCTACACTCAGAGCTTTCCAGACGCCTGCAAGGGAGGCAGGCTTTATTCTGACACCCTTTAGTCCTTCCTTGAAATCCTTCCAGGGTAGTGAACAGCACACGTGGCTCCGAGTGTACTGCTGGAAAGCACATTCCCAAAACGAGCAGGGTGGAGAACCAAACAACATCCACTACAACACGTTACTTTTATAATCAAACATGTATCTTCAGGCAAAGTAAAGAAGACGAAGAGCAAGTACATCACCAGTCAAACACAGTTTGGCACCTCCCGTGCCCACTAGCTCCTGCTTGTATTCCCATTTGTCCATGACGAAAACAGGATGAAGTCGCCCTTGAACCCTCACTATCTCATTTTTATCTTTTCAATCTGGCATGTTATAGGTGAGATTCTGGGTAGAGGAACTTACAAATTCTCTCCTGATCCTAACTGGAGCAGCATTACTCAGCCACCAACCTAACATGAAAACTGTAAAAACTAGAACAGTGGCCACTATATCCTTTGACATTAAATTATTTTTTTTAAAAAGTTTTGAAAAGTTTATTTATGTCTTCCATGAGAGAGAGAAAAAGAGATAGGAGCTCCCAACAGGGTCTTCTCGCCGTGGTCCTGAGCATGCTGAACAGAAAGAGGCATTCCCCAGCAATGTCTCTCACGTTCACATTCTGGATGCCAATGATGATGCATCTGCTATAAATGGCACTGCCATGAATTGAGTGAATAATTCAAGCTTTACATTTGTGTAGTCTATAATCTACAATCTTCTGTGCTTTAGTTTCTTTGCCCATAAAGTAATGTTTACCTTTCAGAGCTGATATGGGCTTAAACCATAAGACCACGTATACCAAATAGTTCTGTACACCATGTAGTCCTTTCCATAAGCCACTTGTCTTAGCACAAAGGCTCCAGACACTAACGGGAGAGAGGTGGTGACTTCAAGATCTGATTTCATGAATTTTGGAAGGCGTTTGTTCAGGAATAATGCATGGATCTTTGGATGTGTGGAGTGTGAGTTAGCAGTAAAACATCTAAATCAAAATGGACGGTTAAGTTCAGGTTGGAACTTTACTGTGTAAAGTGTGGAGACATGGGCTTTGAGCTTGTGCAAGGTGTAAAAACTGAGGTACAAATCAGAATTGTCAACACAGGAGTAATGGGTGAATTCAAGACTATGGAAAATAAACCATCGAAAATGTCATCTCCTTTCGCATCTCCACAGCCATATTCCTTTAACAGCTCCCAGTTATCTCCTCTTTAGAATATCCAAATGCAAACCTTATGAATAAATACTCTTGTTATCATTACTATAAAATATTCCATGGTTCTTTACAGTCCCTGTTCACTTATTGCATATATTATCCACTCAAAACATCAGAGATTCTCATATCCAGCCGTTTCCCTAGTTAAGACTACATACACAAATGAAAAATAAAATTCTAGAACGACAAAAAAAATTTAGAGATTTTTGCCTTAGGGCATGGGCTAATGGCAGAGAAAGACAGAGGCAGTGAGAGGGAAAGTGAGGAATAACCCCCCAAGATG
>NW_006199230.1:883981-891079 GCF_000334495.1 Tupaia belangeri chinensis
GAACTGTGGTCAGCCATGTGGGAGTCCAGCAATGTAACTGCTAGGCCATCTGCTGGCTCCTACATGTATTTTAAACAGTGATATAAACTACATATGTGGTCTTTTCTTTCCAATAATTCACACCATTTCTTAAATTACTGCTTTTATTGGATAAATATACATGCTATGTAACTAAGTTGATGAGACTTAAGTGTCATTATATGGATAATGTTTGAAAATCATAAGCTTGCATATTCTTTCATAAAATGATTTACACAAGTGTTCTTATGACCTTACAATCCCTTTATTTGGTCCAAATCTATCAATAACACAAAGTCAAGGTTCATTTTGAAAATGGGCTACTAAGTCATTTATGGTGTTGACAGCTGAAATAAACTCCAGAATTAGTGTCTTTCTATTTCATTTGGATTATCTCCTAATTTAGGGCATTAGTGATTTTCTCCCTCTTTGTTGGGTATCACATGCCAGTTTTCTGTAAGTTATTTGTTTTTTTATTTTTTTGGGGGGGGGTAATATTTATATTTAAACTCCTGAAATTTTGGAATTATTTTCAAGTATTTTTAATTTAAACAGACTATATTTTATTAAAGCATACAAAGTCACTTGCTAGTTTTCTGGCAGAAAGATAGTTTTAAGCTATAATATTGCTTATCTTAATAATTAGAATTTAACTGAGAGTCAATTTACTTCTTATTTAAATTGAGACAATGACTAGACTTTAGTAGTTTGCAATTTTAAAATGGTAGAGAAAAACCCTGAATACATTATTTTAATTTAAAGCTCATTGATTTTGCTGATTGTATGTGTTAAATAAGTGCTTATAGCTTCTTTTTGCCTAGTTTCACTAAATTTTCCTTTTCCATAAGCAAAGATAACAGTAATCAGTGTTTTAAATATATTTCTAAGCATATGCATGGTTTGTGATGTGGTTAACAGCATAAACCCCATGAAAAATGTATATTTTAAATAATTGTGTTTGTAGGTAAGACAAAACTTAAATTGTATATAACTAGATGTAATTCATTAAAAGAAAAATCCAGAATCACTATACACTCTATTTACAAAAAGGAGACATGTTAGAAATAACTCGTCATCTACTTTATCATTAAAGACTCCATTTTATAGATGAGAGGGCTAAGGCTGTTCAGTGACCTGTCTAGGAGACATCCACATCCACCTGTGCACACATAGTGCGTACACACAGGCACACACTCACACCATGGGGCCAGTTCTTTTGTGTTTACTGCTGTATGTCCTCACCACTTGCTCTAGTCTCAGTGTGAAGTTTGAGTCAAGACAGATAGTAAATATTTGTTGAATATTCAATGTATTTAGAAATAACCCAAGTCTTTTAATACCAAATTCTTTGATCTAATATATCATAAAAACATTAAAAATGTTCTTCTGTATCTTTTAGTCTTATTGGGAGACTAGAATGTGATAAATTGTGCAAAAGAAACTTGAAAATGGGCTACTAAGTCTAAACATAATTATCATCATAGTTAAAGTTTATTCAATGTTCCACTTCACTTTCTATAGACCTATATATCGAAGAAAGGAAAAATTGACAAAAATAGCAGTTTCAAAGACAAACGCCACTACTTGAATTTCTTGAATGGTCTGAGGCTACTCAGAAAGAAAATTTCTTCCTATTGCACTGATTTAAGTAGTATCATTTTCATTTCTAATGGTAGTTACCATTCCTTATTATATACTAATCTCACAGCATAATAAACCAAACAGTTCTTTGAGGATTTTCATAAATAAAACCATAAAACTGAAATTTTCACCAATATCAGAAATATTTCTATAATATACAGTCTATACTATAAATTACTTAAGATCTTTTTTCATTGAGCAGAATTTTAAATAACAAATGGAGTTGTCATCAACCCCATTGGTCACATCACAAATTTTAAAAAATTAAAAAGATTGTTACTTAATACTCAAGAAAAAACCTGACTAAGGCATCATTTGGCATAATTAAAAGTTGGCACAATTAAAAATATTTATGATGAAGTTTCGCATGCTTAAAAATATTTATGATGAAATAGTGTTATGAAATCTCATGTCTGTAGAATAAACAGGTTAATTGGGAAAAGAGCATCTCAAATAATTGAAACACATTACAACTTAAATTATAACCAAGTGCAAGTCAAAACTATAGGATTTACCTGTCAATGTAGTTATTGAGTCAACAAAGAAGGAATTAGTGGGGTTAATTCACCATCTTGTATACTGTAAAGATATCTAGTGAGTAACCTCACATGGGTGAGTGCTCTAAATCATTTGGACCAATTGTTTAAAGCAGCTTTAAAATAATTGACTCCCAAATCAAGATATGAAATGCCAGCTTCTAACCAGCAATAATGCTTATGGCTAAGATAGAAATGAGATTCTTTACAGAAATGCTGACACAGACTTAACTGTAGGCACTTCAGTGTGTGGCTATAATTCTTTTTCAAATCGTACCCAGCAAAGCTTCAGGTAAAAGAGTCTGCGGAATATGTAAACAGTAAGAGACAACCCTCCAGCTTTTACAAAAATCACAAACCTGTGACACATTTATATGCATCTTTTGTTGTTACCACTAACTAACAAGTCATGCAAGATGTATTGATTGATTAGCTCTTTAATAAATAAAAAACTGGGCAATGTATTATAAACATCAACATTTCTTAATTCATTCGGTTTGCAAGAACTACATATTTTAAGCTGACAACATGAACCTCTGAAAGGTTTTTTAAAAAAGCCTTCTGCCTTATTTAGAATTCTGACCACTAATCAGAAACAGTAAGAAAAGAAAATTGAGAAAAATAAAATATAGAACAAAGGTTAAGAAAGCTTTGCTTTTCCACTTGGAAATCTATTAAGAAATAAAGTAAGTTCCCAAGAGGAATCAATTTCTTATGTTGAAGGCATTTAAAACTACATCAGATAATGTAATCTCAGAACAGGCCAAGAGAACACAACTTTTTGGGGAGATGGGTGACTGGAACCAAGACCTGATACTCATTTTTTTAAACAACAAAGATAATGATACTAACAAGAGAAATTAATTTTAGAGTCTAGACAACTCTAAATTATAATTGTAATATGGTGATTTTTTTTCTCTTTCATATTGTCATCTACCCAACAGTAGACTATTGATCTTACACTGGGAAGCAAGTTTTGATGTTTATTGATCAAGACTATATGAGGGAAATTGTGATTTTTGACTGAAAGGCAGTCTTAAGCTATTAATTCTTGTGTATACAGAACATATAATAAATACCACACTAAATAAATATTAAAATTACTAATTTGTTAAGGTAAAAATAAATACTCTTAATAAGTTCATATGTGATGATACTAGATAACAAGGCTAAAATTGTACCATCTTGCATCACAGGTATTCTGATTTTATAGGATGCTAAAATTTTGCTAATTTACATAATTTTTAATTTGTAATATTTGTATAAACTCAACTTTATATCACAGAAAAACTAGTTAAAATGTGTAACAACCCTATTTTTTAAAATCATTGCTATATTTTATCTTAAACTCGGGGTAATCATTTAAATTCAAATTTAATCATTTCGCAATCTGCATTTTACTTCAAGGCAAAAATCACACTTATTATGAGTTATAAATTATCATGCAAATCTGCAAGTTGATATCTAATGGAGTCCTTACCTTCTACCATGTCATGAAACAATACTCATTTTGTTACAACATTAATTTCAAATGCTGCCTTTTTTTTTCTTCACTACAAGGCAGAAAAAAAATAAGATCCTCTTAATATTCCATGAAGAACATGTTGAATAAGAATTTCAAAGGAAAGCGTACACATTCAAGATAAATATTTAAACTTTGCAAATGCCTACTAATCCTATTAATTAGGGATGGCAACCTGTCTGTTAAAAAGAGGGGATACAGGTGAGGAAAAACAGATTAGGACAGGAAACATACACACGTTCTTCTCAGGATCCTTGCAGTATTCATCATTCAGCTTATTGTTTTCTTAAAAGTATTTAATATCACAAAAATAAGTAAAAAGCTTTCCAGCTATTGCGATACTATCATATGACTGTGACTTACTTGGGTCCAACTCTCTGAGACTGCTTACAGATAAAACAGGCAATTTTTATATAAGTAAAATTTTTATATGTCCTAACGAACACAGTACTCATTTAAAATATTTAGCATTAAAAACAAAAACAAAACAAAAACAAAACAAAAACAACTCCTTCAGGTTGACAATTTAGATGGAAAAGTAAAATCGAATTCTAACAATAAAACAACCTCTCCCTACTCCTCAACAAATTCTAAAGGAAAAAAATTAAATATTTGCTCTATTTCAGCAGAAGGCAAATCTTTTGAGTACATATGGATCCTGGAAAATTAAAGACTCTCAAATCTTGACAACATTTTATCCACTTGCTGTCAGGATTTAACAAAGAAGTTCAATATTAGCTGGAAAAGGTAGAACAAAACTATGAACCATCCAAAGAGCAAATTGCACTCGTCCTCTCTGACACCTGCTCGGGTGGGGTGTGTGGTGGGACTGGGAATGTTTCCATTTAGATCTGCCCAGCTCAGCCACTGTTTTCACATCCTAACCCCCTTGTGTTATATGACTGGAAAGAGCTCTAAGAATGTGGAGAATGTAAACAGCCTTTTATTGTCCAAAAGGATGGCAGTGTAAGGAACGTGTGCTTATCACCAGGCTGCAGCTCCCCACCTCACTTACCATGATAAAGTGCTCCAGGAAAACATTACAACCCAAGCACAATCCAAAAACGGATTAGAATTTGACATAAGCTTTCTTAAAAACTAATCAATCAACCCATGTTGTAATATTAGAATCTAGCTCTTAAGGAGGGTGTATAATCCCTTCAAGATGTATTTCCTATTCCCTGTTGACTCTGGCGGTATAAGGCAGGGGGGCATTGGGGAGTCTTACATTTCCAATACAGTAGCTGATAAAGGAACTTTTCCCCAACACATGCCCCAATATATTTCCATATCTCTAAGAGCCCACCATGCTTATGAAGCAGGTTCACAGCTCATGATCAGGAGACATAAAATTAATAAACTAAGATTCCCGAAGATGTTCTGAAGACCCCCACAAAAGTAACAGATTTTCCCAGCATTTTCCTCACACATGCCATACTAATGCTGCTCTGTTAGATCACCTTGTCTTGAAATCTGGATTAAGAATTTTTAAAAGTAATACTGGAGATTAATGTGGCATATTTTTTGGATACATAATGCCTTAGATGTGAAATGTATTGTGTCATGCAGTATTGGATCTAGCCAGGATTGCTGGCTTTCTCAAGGACATCTGGGGATAACACTGCATTTTATTCGTGATGCCACTGAAGAGATTCTTAGTTTAGGCTGTGCAGGTGAAGCTGATCTCTGTTGTGACAACACGAATGGAAGATGGGCCCTTCCCTGGCCCCTGTCTTTCACCTTTAGAGTCCCTTCCACCTTCAAAACCTACAAAGTGCCTCTGCCTCTACAGTACTGTACATATCAGGTGGAAACTTTCATAAGTTACTTGATTTTGCCTCTGAAAAAGAAGAAAGGAAGAGAAGGGAGGGAAAGATTAGTATGGAAGGAAGGGGGAGGGGAAAGAGGAAGGAAAAACCAAGTAAAAGTATGCTTAGAGAAACCGAAAGAGGAGAGATTGTCACCTTTAAGTGCTTGGCTTCTTTTACCTGTTTTTACTACCTGGGTAAAAATCTTAAGTACCAGGATCAAAGACACAATGATGTCAGGACAGAGCCCTCCTCGCTGCACCTACAGGTGCAAAGTGACCAAGAGAAAGCCATTGCGGAGGCAAATGGCCCAAAGCCGTCCCTTATATATTTTTACTTCAAAAGTTTCTTATCGAAGGTTTTCCTTTGGATCTACCTTAAATATAATTAGCACTACATATAACATATAGGCATATATCGGAAAGAGAAGAGGTGGCGCCTCTTAGAGAAAGCAAAGACAGTCACAAGGCGAACCGTCGCCCAGAGTGTCTTGGCGAACCTTTCCATATACCCTTCACATGGCTCAGCGCCCCAGTCGTCCAGCTCAGGTTTCCGGTATCCCGGAAAAGACTGCTCAGAGAATATCCTGCGTGGAGTTGGGCGTGAAAGTTACATCCTGCGTGCCCAGCTGGCAGCAAACTCCATCCCAAGCTCCCTTGCCAGGCGCAAAGCGATGAGAAATCCAAGCTGCCCCTAAAATCAGTCATTTGCCTAAGTTATCCTCCAGTAAGGTGCCACTACCTGGCTCTGACAACAACAATTTGCCATGTTCTGCTTTGGAAGCCTGACAGTGGGCATTTGGGCAAAACACCACGTGAAAAACAAAAAACACCCAGCCTCGCGAACTCCTGAGCTGGAGGAAGGTCTTTCAACCCATCCTCATCGTATCCATCTGCCTCCAACCCCTCACTGACCGCCTATCAATAAACCTCTTCCTCCTCCTGCACCTTACCTTCCCCGTCACTTTCTGCCTGCTTCACCCCAACCCTAAAGTCCGGACCCTTGCTAAACCCCTCACACACCTCTAAGTCCCCCTCTATTCCACTCCCCAATTCTTCCCCTTCTGCCCCTAAGCCAACCCCAAACTCCTTCCACTCCGTGCGCCCCCAGCCTCCCTTCCCCAGAGCCCCAGGCTTGGCTTCTGAGTTGGCCACCAGCGCGATTTCCCGCCGAAACGCGTCCCCAGCGCGTGGGGCGGCGCGGCGGGCACTCAGGACGCCAGGGACACAGCGCGGCGCTTCCCTCCTGGAATCCGAGCGCAGCGCAGCGCCGTGCGGCGCGGGCCGGTGGGCGGGCGGGGAAGGGGGAGGGCGGGAGGTGCCTCTCCCGGCCCCCGCGCGCCCCTCCTCGGAGGGGTCTGGAAAGCCGCGTGCGGGGCTGCTAGAGCTCAGGCACGTTGCGCCGGGTACCAGCTGCGCCCAGGACTCCGGCTGGGCTGGAGTTGGTCGGGGTTGGGGTGAGGGCTGGGGGCGTCCGCGTGTCTGAGGCTGAGGCTTTGGCGCTTTGGTGCCGCTTTCCCGCGGAGGCTGCTCTTCTGGTCCCCCTCCGCCCCGCAGCTGCCTGGCAGGGCTGA
>NW_006199230.1:891219-901463 GCF_000334495.1 Tupaia belangeri chinensis
TCGCTTTGGCTGGGGAAGTAGGGAGTGGGGGGGAGGTTTCTGTCTTGGTGGATGCTGGAAGGAGTGAGCTAGTCGAGCACCAGGGGAATTTGAGGGGGATGGCGACGGCAGGGTCCTAGGGCGGAGCGTGGGGGCCGTGAACTGGAAAGGTGAGGCAGGAGCCGGGAAAGCCCAGACTCTGCACCCTACTCCGCCGCAGCATCTAGCTCCAGGAGCCGCGGACAAGGGGCGCGAAGTGTTGCTGGCGCAACTGAAAGGAGGGGGATCTAGGGTTGGGAAGTCCTGGAGACTTGGGACTTTGAGGAAAGGAAGTGGCAGAGCGCTAAGAAACAGCTAATTGCAGCGGCCCCGGCTGGCTTGGGGAGGGTGTCAGACAGTTGGGTGGGTGCTGGAGACCAGGGCAATGATGCTGGGACCTTGTCTTCCGGTCCAGGAGAAGTGGGCTAACACCAGAGACCCACTCTAGTGTTCCATTCGAGAAATGTTGAAGAGGATTCTCTTTGAGCCCATAGAAAGCTGCAAACCTGATAAGCTGTGAGCCTGGACCTCTGCTTTAACAACTCTCTAGTGGAGGAATGCTTAACCTTTAACTATCTCTGTGCTGGACACTCAGTGTCCACTCAAAAGCAATGGCTTGCAGACTTGCACGTTTATGGTGGATGAAAATTTAGGCAGCATCCATCAACCTCGTTATTGAACAGATGGGAAACCTAAGGTCTGGAAAGGTAAATTCACTTCTCCAGGGATGAGACTCCAGACAGCTGTTGCACCAGGATATTTACGACAAGTCTATTTCTTACATCTAGAAGACAACGCTCTAACAAGAAAAACACATCGAGGCGAGGGAGTAGAACTCCAATTGATTTCCAAGCTTTAAAAAAGTAAAACATAACAGAGCACAGTTTGGATTGTAATTTTAGGATCTCCCCCCAACCAAAAAAAAAAAAAAAAAAGCACACACGAAAGTTTATTTTTCTTCTTCTTACCACCCCTACCTCTAAATAGGAATGAGGGGGATTTGTTAAAGTCTTTCAGTGGCCCAGGACCCTGTTAGAAGCAAAGCAGCCTTGGCCCTAGTTCCCAAAGGCAGGAGGATTGATTTGAGTAGGGCAGAGTCCTACTCTCCCTTTCACTAGATGTGCTGAGTTTGTATAGATGGAGAGAGAGCTGACTCTGAGTACTCTGAGGTCCCAGTGTGACTGAGAGCTTGCCCCTGAGGCTGCAGGTAGGTTCTTTCTTCAGTGCACTTCCATTCCCAGTGTGCAAGAAGAGAGGCAAGCAAGAGCCTTGCCTGGCCTATCCTTCCTAATCCCTGATCAAGCCTGACCATAGGTCCTAGAGCCCTATGGTAAAGAATGCATCAGCTCTAGCTCACTCTGCTCGTCTTCAGACTCTTCTTTTTTGTCATGACAGACTCAAAAATCCTCATTTGTGTATCTAAATCTCTAACTCATTCACTCTGCACCTCACCCTCACAAGAAGGCTCTCACTTTAACAAGGCTTAGAGCTGCATTCTACCAGTTCTAGGAAACCATTCTGTCTTTGAAACATAAATAATAAAATATCACAAATTGGAAGGTGTTGGGACTGGCAGGTGGCATGATGGTTAAAGGAGTTGGATTCCCACATGGCCAACTGCAGTTCAAGTTCCAGACCTGGTAGCTCGCTTTCCCTTTCTCTCTCTCTCTGTCTCTCTCTGGTCAAATTAAAAAATAATAATAACAAATGGAATTAAATAAATAAATAAAGTGGAAAGCGTGTCTATTGGTTGATCTTCTTACTCAACTTCGGATGTATGAATAGTGTTGCATTTTATTTGTACACCACCTTTTGGAAACAAAAAGGACTTAATGGGAAGGGATTGGCAGAAATAGAGGAAGCTCTTTTTGAAGAGGTGCTGACAGAAGGTGGAGAAGAGCCAACAGCTCTGCAAGAGGAGATACAGAACCTCACGGAGAGTCAGTGTTTCTCTCAAAGCCTCATATGATTCATCTACAAAACCAGGAGGTGAAGTCCTTTATCCAGTCAGTAGTTGGCAATTCCGCTATCACTAACACTCTAAATAAGAAGGACATGCCTTAACACTTTAAAACGGTATAATTACTAGAATACTTCAGTCCTTTCTTTCAATTTGTTTGTATTTCTTAGATAATTTCTGTGCTTTTGGGAAACTGATATATAAAATTTAGACATGAAACCTAAACTCAGGTATGTATCCTAGTGACTCTAAGTAAGCCCCACAGGGGAACGTGCTGAGGGATGTTGAATTCCAAGCGGAAAGTGAAGGTACGTGAAAGAATTTGCATGTCCCAGAGATCAGGCTATGTAAAAGAGAAGCACCAAGAAGCCCACTATTTTTATAAAGTGACTGCTGATCATTTGCTACGTCTCTCAATCTTGCTGCTCAAACTGTGGGAAAGAAGAGGAAGAAGGAAGGATGGAGGGAGGAAGATAGGCAGAAAGATGGATAGACACATGCAACACCTTGGCTCTCTGATCCAGAAGCAAGCAGTCTAACCAGGAAACATGCAATAAACAAAACACTGTGGGCAGCACAGGAAAGTGACGTGCTACATAGCACAGTTGGAAGAAGGAAAGCTCATTGTAGGCCACCCTAGATGCTTCATAGAAGAGATAAAATATGAGTTGGCTCAGCTTCCAAGAATGGCCAAATTAGTCAATTTTGGAGAGAATGAGGAAGGCCATTCCATTGGGAGTGAAAACATGAGCAAGGGCAGAATAGAGGAGCTTTACAGGATACAGTTCAAAAATACACAGTAACTGGAATACACCGGCTGGAGACCACATATTGAAGAAAAGTGAGGGGAAAGGTATGTTGTAGGGTAGATTATAGAGATCTGGGACTGCCAAGATAAACAGTTTAGACTATCCTCCCAGAGATGACCAGTTTTAAAACTTTCCTTGGAGTAAAAAAGCCATATCAATAGGCATAAATATGTATGCAGTGGTCTCAAGGAGGAGGAGGGGGTAGACAGTCATGGTAGTTAGAAATGAATGGAGAGACATGGTTGCGTGAGCCACAGTAAAGAACAGCGCACTGAATTTGGGATTTGAGTATTTCAGAACTTTCTTGACATGTTGGAGGATTTTTTTTTTTTTTTAAATCATAGCTTGCTCTCTTAGAGTCAATTTAACAACCAGGGAAATAAACCACCACTTTTTCCTTGTCCAAGAATGCTTTTCATAGTGTCTGTGGAGTAAGAATGGCTTTTTCATATATGCCAGTAGCAAAAAGTAGAACTATTAAAATTTACTGCCACGGCAGGATACCATTGTAGCCTCTTTTTTTTTTTTTTTTTTTTTTTGCTATAAGGTGCCTGTACTCAATGGAGACAGAGAAAGAGAGAGAGAGCGAGAGAAATCACCCCTTAGAGCGGATGATCCTGCTGGAATCCCTTCTCCTCCAGTCTCCTCTTCAGATTTTGGGCATGCATGCACACACACCTGGCAAGTTTTTCAAAGCCTCCAGGTCCAGGACTCAAACCATGAAGATGGCCCTCCATGCCACCTGCTGGCCTCTACTGTAGTATTTTAAAAAGGTAACTTGTAGAGACATTTGGTAACTTGTGGTTTGTCTGGTTCATAAGCATTTTCTTGAGCTTCTCCTCTGTACTTACCTTCTCATCCTTTCCTGTTCCTTAACATCATGAGAAGTGAATAAGGAAATAGTGCACAGTATGGCATTTCAGAGTTGCAGCAGATATCAGATATTATATACCTTTCTTATTTACATTTAGAAAACAGAGGCTGGAAAAGCCATGTGACCCACTTCAGGCCACCCAGAGAGGCATGGGCACTCTGTAACTTGCTTCAAGGCCCTGAGATTCTCAGTGCGATGTTCTTTCCAATGCATCATTCTGCCTTGAGTATTTCTGGACTGGCCAGCAGTTATAAAAGTTTTGATGTAGTGAACAAATGAACTTCTAGCTAATAAGAGATATGGGCATGATATATCGATGCTAATAGCCACAGAGTCCATTTTATTATCAGTACAAGAGGTTTGATTATATTGAGCCTGAAGCGTTTGATCTCAATAATTTTAAAAGAGTGAGAAGGAAGAGAATAACAAGGTATAGGGGTACTACACAGCCTCCATAGGAGTGGAATTCTGGATCCCAGAAATTGACAGCACTTGACCCAAGAGTAGAGGGAATATTTTCAGAGAGACTTCCAGCCTCTTAGACTTCTATGATAAGAAACCAGTGGACTCTTTGGTAGTGATTTGTAAGTAAAATCCTGTTGAGTAGTCACTTTTCTTGAAGAATTGAATATTCTCAAGTCACTAACAGCATATGATGCTGTATTGTGTTAAATCTCAACTCGTTTTGCATATAAAATCACTAGAGACCTTGACAACTGTGAGGGTGAACTTGAACACTGATGCTTTTCACTCAGATTTAAACACATAGTAATAGTTAAGAATGACTGTTCTATCAGGACCTTTGTGTCTTTTTAAACCCCCTTCTTTTCATTTCCTTCCCTCCTACCTTCATTTTCCTCTTCTCTTGCAGAACAGTACCCTCAAAAGCTACAAGACACTGACCCAGAGGCTTAAAAAATATACACACAAGGTATGTATGTGTGCATGCCCAGAATACTGAGAGGAGAGTAGAGGAGAAGGGATTAGAGTGTGGCCATACTTCCTGGGGGGTACTTTTTCACTTTCTCCCTGTCTCTCTGTCTCTCTTCTGTGAGCACTTGTGCCCTATAAAAAAAATTACAACAACAACAAAAAGACACTGAAACTTTAACAAAAGATCATTAAGACCTATATACAGTCTTAATTCTATGGGCCCATATCAGCAGAGAACTGGGCACTTTCTTTGTAGATATTTGGGCATGCCTAGAGAATTTATAGTTTCACGGCATATGTTCATCATTTATTCAGATTTAAAAAGAAACCTAAGTAATCATTGGTAGTAAAACTGCTTTTTCCCCCTATATTGGATGTTTCCAACACCACTTCTTCATTATCTCTGTTTATTATTATTATTATTTAGGTTTTTGCCACAGGGTATGTGTGCTGGTTGGATAGAGACAGATACAGAGAGAAAGATAGTGAGAAATGACCTGCCTGGGAGGGTGGCCATGCTGCAATCCCTTCTCCTCCAGTATCCTCTCGGGATTTTATGCATGCACACACATGCATCTGGCATGAGTTCCAAGCCACCCAGTCCAGAACTAGAGCCAGAGTTGACCATGTGGGAATCCAGTTCCTTACCTCCCTTGCCACCTGCTGGCCACTTTCATTATCTCTTAACTTGGGTGCCAAGAAGAGGTAACAGGAGTCATTGGTGGTTGACAGCAGTCAGGATGAGGAGCTACTGGGAAACAGAGACAGGCAAGACTCCGGCAGATCCTGGGATGAGAAGATGTCTGGGACGCGAGAGCCTCCCTCAAGGCTGACAGGTAGTGGAGAGCTTCCTGAGTGCTAATACCACGTTTCTACCAAATAAGACTGATTTTTATAACCTGTAAAATCTTTCCACGTGGGTTTCCATGCATTGTTCGTGTAAGCGTGATTATTTTACCAAATAATCACCTTTTCTACTCTTGCATAAAATACGATGAATGTCATTACTGCAGAATTATATAACCTGTTTAGATGTTGCTTCATATATGGAGAGAAGGCAGGGGAATAGGGCCATAGTTGGTTTGAACTGGAATGTCCAGCTTAATCCCTTCCATATGTATATGAAGAAACTGAAGCCCACAGAGGGAAAGGGATGCTCCTACAAGCAAGTGCCCATGCTAGGACTTGACGTCAGGGCCAGTAGTTCTTTTGATTACAATAGGCTTACTCTGCAGGGTAGTGAGGACCTGTGGAGGACCTACTGCCTGTACCATAAGAGTTAGGGAAAGGAAAACACTGTCTTAGGTAATCCAGTGAAAACTTTCCAATTTGAAAATACTTAGGATTCCTAGGAAAGAGAGGACAGAGACCTGGGAGAAAAAGCGACTCCCTGAATCCCCACCATGTGTTAATAAGGCACTTCCGGGTGCAAGTAACAAGCGTGGCTCAAGTTGTGTCCAAGAATGACAATAGAAAAGAATTAATAGCTCACATAAATAGAAAGTTCAAAGGTTGAAGGAAGTTTTAGGGAACTGGAAGTTAAATTTTAAAAATTCTTTTTCTAAAAACTTTTTTTTTTTTTGGGGGGGGAGGTTTTTGCTATAGGGCGCGTGTGCTCTCCAGAAAGAGAGAGGGACAGAGAGACAGAAAACGAGAAATAACCTTCTAGGGGGAATAGCAACGCTGCAATCCTTTCTCCATTCTCCTCTCGGGATCTTGGGCATGCAAACACACGTGCCCAGTGTGAGTTTAAGCCACCGGGCCCGGTACTTGAACTGCTGTTCTACTATGGGAGTCCAGTGATGTAGCCATTACGCTATCTGCTGGTCCCTTTTTTTTTTTAATTTTGCGAGATTTTTGCTATATGGCATGTTTGCTCACTGGAGAGACAGAGAGAGAAACAGAAAGCAAGAAATCATCCTCCTTCACCCCTAGTGGGGCTGACCACCCCACTGTCCTTTCTCCTCCTTCCTCCTCTTGGGATTTTGGGCACACATGCACATACACCCACTGTGAGTTTCAAGCCACTGGATCCAGTGGGAGTCCAGTGCCTTAACCACCATGCCACCTGCTGACCCCAACTAAATTTTAAAATTCTTAATGTACTGGGTCAGCCATGCCATGTGTGTTTGTGTGCATGTGTGTGTGTGTGTGCGTGTGTGTGTGTAAGTCCATTAAAGTGGGAGGCAATAGCTACAGAAACTTGAAGTTAGATTCTGGAGAGTAGGGAATAAAAACCAATCATCACCTAGGAGCTAATTATTTTTAAATCCTGATCCCCAGGCCCCCCACACACACACACACCTGGTCACCACCTATTTTCTGCAGAAGGAACTTGAAAGTATTTCTTTTGCTTTTCATTGATTCTTTTCCACTTGTCTTTTCCCTTTGACATTGTCTTTCTTTTCTCAGATTTTTTTGATAGATCCTTGAATAACTCGCATCTCCAGTTTCTCACACCCAAGATTTCTATATCTGTTTGGACTCTTAATGTCTAACACCTTTTAATACAGACTAATGTTTTGTTTTAATTAATTTTATTTATTTATTCATTTATATTTATTTATTTATTTATTTATACTTTGACCAGAGAGGGAGAGAGAGAGAGAGAGAGAGAGAGAGAGAGAGAGAGAAAGCAAACCACCAGGTACAGGACTCGAACCGTGGTCAGCCATGTGGGAGTGTCCAACACCTAACTGGCATACCATCTGCTGGTTCCTTGTCTGTTTTGTGTTTGCTTGTTTGTTTTTGCTATAGGGCACATGTACTCACCAGAGAGAGATAGAGAGAGAGACAGAGAGAGGGAAAGTGAAAAATCACCCATGCTGGGACTTGAGCCCTTTCAGTTAACCATCTGGAATCCAGCCTCCTGAATGACTATTCACTATGCTACTGTCTGGCCAGACCCATTCCTTCTGTGGCAGATGAACTGAGGTTGCAACATATGGACAATGGTTCAAAATCATATGAACGGCTCTCTGTTCCACTTCTTAGAAATGTGGCCAAATGTGAAACCGCTTTCTCCAAAGTAAATTTCAGACCAACTGCTTTTTGAATGACAACTTTTAAAAAATGGAGCTGCTCCCACACACCAAAGAAGAAGTTACTTGTGAGAACAGCAGCTACATGTGCTGACAGGTTTAAGCTCACTAAGGCACTATCCACTTGCTTGTGGAAATCGGATTCACTGTTTAGTTTATAGCCCAGTTCTTAGTTGTTAAGTGTTCCTTCCTGGAATGCATGTGACCTTTTCACCATGCCCTTGAGCAGGATACATAGCAGGATACAAAGATGCTGCATGTCAAGTCTTCCTTCCTTCGATGAAATGCAGCTGCCTCGGTCTACTCCGTGGTCTCTCTAGACCTTAGCATTAGCATTCAAGTGCTGCATTCATGTTTTATTTCAGTCCATGTTGCATACGTAGGACCTCCCACCTTCAAACTTAAATTGTGTTAGGAAACAAGTGGGCTAATCTTCCTACCCTGATAAAGTGCAAGTTTATATTATAGTAGAGGGCCAATAGGATTTTTTTTTAAACCCAATTTCTAAGCACTTTGGGGGCTCCTGTTTTCCTCCTTAGCTGATCTAAAATGAACTTGTCTTTGTTTCCATGGCAGAGTAATAATCATACTAAGCTGCCGTCTATCTGTTTATTGGAATATCTTGAGTGCTATCTGCTGGCCAAATGTGGAACTGCTTTCTGTAAAGTAAATTTAGGACCAATTGTATGCCAAATGCTAACGTATTGGTCAGAATAATTAAACAGATACTCAGCATGAGTTAAAATGCACCCCGTTTATACCAACCAAGCCTTATTCTTTGCCCAAACTTTTCCTTTTAAACAATTTGCAAATTATCCACAGCAGTAGACTATGCCATAATCGAATTTCGGGTGGTGGGGGAAACACATCAGGAAGGAGTACAAAACGGTGAACAATTGATAGCCAATGTCAAGTGATACAGGAGACACGTTGAAAGAGCAGTGGGATCTAATTTACTGGTGCAAAATGACCAATTCTCCATTTAGGACAAATAGCTACACAGGGAGAGCCAAAGGCAGAAGGCAGTTATTATTATTGGGAAATAATGAAAAGAAGAGCCTACTATGTTGCCCTTAACTTAGGCAAAAATCCAGATTATGAAACCATAGTTAACAGGAATTTCATACAGGTGTATAGATTTAACAATATAGGGAAAATAAAAGGTCTATATAAAATTTTAAGTTATTAAATGCAACTTATACCTTTAACTCAATTATTTAAAATTGTTTATTCAGCCATTTAGAGTTATTTATGCCAGTTCATACCTACTTCAGGTTATGTTGTATTTCAGATTGCAGTTTCAAAAATTGTACATTCTGATCTAGACTGTTTAATATATTTGACTTACATTTTCTATAGTTAGTAAATAAAGGTAGATATAAGTGTTTTGATTGAAACAAGAGACAGAATATAAATTAAAAAGTAAATAACTAATTTCAAAGCATTCTGTTTTGGCAATGGGATATTTTAAAAATTATGTTTATAGGTACAAGCGGGAATCTCACTAAAATTTATTTTTGATTGGTCCTAAATTGAATTTTCTATTCTTTTAATCTCAAGTGCTGCACATGTATTATCACATAGCCAGTACCACAAGTTATGAGGCATTATCTGAAATTCGCAGTGACAAAGTTAATGAGTGGAGGAATCAATGACTTTTCCCAAGACCACTCAGCTCTCATGTGACAAGAACCAGGACGTGGACCCAGGAACTCTGGAGCATCCTCTCCTCACCATTTCCCACCATCATCTCCAAGTATATTGCTCTTTGCCTTTTGTGAGTAATGTTCTGGATGTGCCTTAGTTTTTCTTTTACTGTGACCAACAGGAAAGTAGCATGTAGTGATGATACTAAACAAGCTGTGAGAGAGAGAGGGATTGTCTCCTACAGTGTCTGACACCAAGTGGGATCCCCTGAAGTTGGTTAAATCTAAATCACATGAATGCTGCTTTCAACCAGGAAAAAGATATGGTTTAATCCCCCCAGTATCCCCTGTGATAGATTGCTCTATGCAACTCCATGGAGCTAGGAGCCACATCCCTCTGTGTCTTTTTCCATGTATTGTTCTGTACTAGAGTTGGCCAAAGAGGAACTTGCATGAGATCTTATCTAAAAGGCAAAAGCAGCTGTTCCTCTCTAAAAACTCTTCTCAGGGGTAGTGACAGATGGACACAGAGTGGGCCCGGCAGTTCCAGGCTGTCCTCACTCTCTTCCATTTGGATCTTCTCTCCAGTGCTGTTCTTGCTGGGCCCACTCTGTGTGTGCCCAGGCCCACCACTAGATGCTTGGCTCTGGATCCACAGGGGTGATGGATATGCAAACTCAATATCTTTCTTTTGATCACTCATGGACTCCCTTCAGAAACTCCCTTGCCTTCCAAGAGCATTCTGCAAGCTCCAGCTTTTCAGCAAGACCTATTGGTGGTTCTCTGATGCTTTGAATCTTCCTTGTTGCGTCCATGATTGTGTAAGGTCTAATTCCTACTAGAAAAATCACCTTTTGTTCAGATAGTCCCTGTTTCTCTAACCTGGACTGACCGAATCTCCAAGTTCTATCCTTTTTTTTTTTTTTTTTTTTAAATAGGTTTTGGTTTGGGAAATGTGCATCA
>NW_006199230.1:902398-910624 GCF_000334495.1 Tupaia belangeri chinensis
GATCTTGGGCACGTACACACACATGCCCAGCACGATTTTGAAGCCATTGGGTCCAGGACCTGAACTGTGGTTGGTCATATGGGAGTCCAGCAATGTATTTGCTGGCCCCAGTTTTATTCTTTCTTTTATTTATAACTTAAGATTGGTCATAATGATCACAACTGGTCAATAAGAACTGAGTCCCTCAGAACCTTTCAGGTCAGTTCCTAATCGCTTGCTGCTAAAATGCCTTGCTCTAGGTTGACTATGGCCCCATAAGTATGTATGGGAATAAATATCACCACACGACTTTCCTGTCCTCTGCGAGAGAGGATTCTGCCCACACCTGCTGATTGTTCCCCCTTGCTCTCCTTCTAAGAAAATTCCTACCTTGTCAGACTTAGAAAGTAAAATTTAAAGTCCCTAAACTAATATTTAAAGTTCTCTATCATTCACCAAAAACTTATTTTTCCAGACTTATCTTTTGTATATCTTTTGTAACCTTTCAACTTAGGTTCTCTTCTCCAGTTAAAGCAATTCACTGCCTCTCCAACATACCTTGCCGTTTTCATGTCTACAAATTCATTTCCTCACCTCTTCCAAAATCCTACTTCTTGCTTCATTTCTATTCAAATCCACTTTCTATTTTTAACTTTAAGATATTTAATTGACAAATAAATATTGTATATACTCAAGGTGAACAATGTGCGGATGTTACATGTGTAGATATTGTATAATCATGATTACATCCAGATTACTGAACATATCTATCACCACTTACGCTGTACATTAGATCCCTGGAATTTGTTCATTTCCCAACTGAAAGTTTCTATCTTTTGAGTAATCCAGACAAAGCTCCCTCCTTTCAACCTGGCACCTGGTAACCATTTTATTTTCTATTTCCTTAATTTTTAACCAAATACATTTTTAGGAATCAATTCAAATGAAACTCTTCCCTGGTTCCAACTGATAGTCATACCCTACTTTCGGGACCAGCAGCTGGCGTAGTGGCTATGTCGCTAGACTCCAATGTAGTCGACTGCAGTTTGTGTCCTGGACCCGGTGGCTTAAACTCATGCTAGGCACGTATATATGCATGCCCAAGATCCTGAGAGGAGAATGGAGGAGAAGGGATTGCGGCATGGCCATCCTCCCTGGGGGGTGATTTCTCACTTTCTGTCTCTCTGTCTCTCTCTGTCTTTCTGGTGAGAGCATGCACGATATAGCAAAAAACTCTCAAAAAAAAAAAAAAAAAGAAAAGAAAAGAAAAAAAAGTCATACCTTACTTTCTGAGTCCCTTCAATAGACATTGTGAACCCAGCTCATTAGATACTTCTCGAACATGTGGTGCATTGTTAGTATTTTTTTTTTTTTTGATGCAGGGGAATGTCTTACCAGAATCATCATCTAGTAATCTCCTTGAAAGTAGAAATTATGTGTTTTTTAAAAATTATTTCCCTACTTCTATATGACATAACATATACAGTGCATATGACTGATATCCTTAATATAGTAGTCGATAATGAAAGTTCAATGTTTAAAACACTTATAAAATATTAAGATTCTCATATGATTGAAATTTAAACACTAGCATGGAAGGTGTTTGCATTTGCATAGGGTCCCCTATAATTCATCTCCAGAGTTCTAAATAGTCTCATTTTCCCCTTATTTATCCTCATCACTCCCTCTCTTGGCATGTGGGTAGGTACAAATGTACTTTCTGATACTTGGGGGTTGACTGCGTCAGATCCTCTATGTAGGGCCACATTTCCTAGGGCTTTGCTTACCTCATTCTTCTGATCAAACATTTTTATCACAGCTGTATGTACTATGTTGTCAAAAGACTCTTCCTTCCTAAGTGAGATGTGGAGATCAGAAAGAGAGAAGGGGTTTTGATCTGATGGATTAATCTTTGCTGATACACTAACAGAATTCAGGTTAGGAATTTTTAGTAGAAAGTGCATATTCTTTGAAGTCAGGCCCATATTCAAATTCAAAATCCAAATTCTTTCAGTTACCATCCTGTGACCTTGGGTAAATGGAAAAGTTAAATAAGAAGCAAGTAACATTTCTAGAACATTGGGAATGGGATGTGGGAGGAGCTATAACATACATTAATTCCTTTGCTGGTTTTTCTATGTTCCTCTCTTAGAATAGAACAATAGCTATTATTTATTTAACGTCTTTCTGTATGCTAGACATAATGTTAAGTGATTTATACATAGTTTCTCATGATTCTTTAAGCAGTCTAACTTTTTGGTAATACTGCACCATTTTGCACAAGAATAAATAAAGATTCAGTTAAAAGATTTTATAAGGTCATAAAATAAGGTAGTGAAGCCGACTTTTGAACCACAGTCTGACTACTCCTAAAACCTGGGTTCTTAGGTACTATGCCATGTCTTGCTAGTTTTATGTTTTTGTGTCTCCTCAGAAATTTCATGGTTTGAGGTCAAGAATGGGGGACATATGACATCTTGAACACTTGTCAGAAGATTCTATGGTTTTAACATATACTCAAGGTGTAATAGTGTGTTAGAATTCGATTAATTGACTGTACTGCAAAGATATTAAGTGAATACTTAATTCATTTATGGTGTTCCATGGGGAGGTCTAGTGGGCGGTGATTGGTTCATGGTGATTGCATCATCATGCCAACCATCTCATGAACAGATTAATGATTTCTTATGAAACCCACTAATTCTGCTGGAAATTAGTTATCTCAAGAGCTGGTTGTTATTAAAAAAGATCAACAATGAGCTGTCTGCACATACCTGCCATCCTCTGTGTTTCTGTTGCCCATGTGGCAAGTCTAAGACTTTGGACTTTCCAGCCATCAGAATCATAGGTTTGTAAATAGACTTCTATCTTTGGATTAGGATCACTGAGGACATTCTGCCCAGACTTCACCCTCTTGTCCCCCCATCTAGCCAGGTTAGAGCATCCTATTCATTCTCTTTGTCTCTCTATTTTTAATCTTTTTAAAATTTTAAAATTTCTTTGCTCTCTGACAGTCTTTAATTTGCTAATTTTTACCTTTCCCCCACCAGATAAGATGAGCCAATCACCAGCCATCTATATCTGAGTTAGCATGCCTTGTAGTTTTCATTTTATATTTTAGAAAATGTTTTTCTCTTTTTAAAATTGTTTTAGTCTCTCTCTCTCACTGTTTTCTTTTTCTTTTCCTTTCCTTTTTATTCTTTTTTTTTTATCTTTCTCACCTTCATACTCAGCCTCCACAGACTGAGTTTCTAGACAGGTCTAGTTGTACAGTAGCCAAATATCTGACTACTTTGAGCATCAGATTAATCCTTAATTTCCATGGAATCTACTGCAGAAAGGGAGAAAAATGGTACTGTTTAGAGATTGCAGGTCACTTCTCCTGCATGTCTCTCAATGCTCAGATTTCACTCCAAAAACTAGAAAAAAAATGTATAATCCGTTAGATGACCAAAAACCACCACAGAGGCACAGGAAATATGAAAAACCAAGAAAATATCTTTTCCCTAAGGGAAAAAAATAACTCCTAATCCTCCACAGATAATACGAGGGAACACATGGAAATTTCAGGTAAAGAATTTAAAATATTCATAGTGTCAATGCTAACAGAGACACAAGACAAGAGAGATAACAACTCCAGAAGATGCAGGAGAAAAGAGAGAATGAGTTCCGGGAGATGAGGAAGTTCTTGTGTGATCTGATAGAAGAAATACACACCGCAAAAAGGAATCAAGCAGAATTGTTAGAGATGAAGGCTATAATATAGGAAATCAAAATCTCCCTTGAAAGTATCATGTAGAAGATCGAATCTCTAATGTAGAAGATAAAACCCCTGACCCCCAAAAATTCACCAAACAAACTGAGAAAATAATCCCCCCAAATGAAAATAATTTATGAGTAATACTAGATACCATTAAATGCCCAAACATCCAGATCACTGGTATCCCAGGAGGTGAAGAAACTAATAAGGATATTGATAATCTATTCCATGAAATCCTGGAAGAAAACTTTCCAAACCTAGAGAGGCAATCAAATATCCAGAAGGAAAGAATGGGAATATATATTTAAAGTGTTAATTGAAAAACAATTTCAACCAAAAATATTATACCCAGCAAGATTATCCTTCATATGGGAAGAAAAGACATAAACATTCTTAGATAAGCAAAACCTGAAAGAATTTACCAATCTCAGACCAGCTCGCCAAGAAGTTCTGAAGGAAGTGTTGTACCAGGAAAACTAAAGCTGGACACACAGAAATAAGAGTGCAAAAAACAACCAAGAAAATGGTCAGCCTAGTGGTAGAGACAAGTATGGAGTTGAATGTTAACTTCCAGAGTTTGAATAGAAAGATCAAACCATAGTTACACTGTAAGTTCAGTGGAAGAGAGGTTAATTACATTAGACTTAACTGGTGAAATAGAATTTTATAACTTTTGACTAAAATATTACTGATTTACTTTGATGCTTTGTTTTCCATATTTAAGGAATTTTGTCTTCTCTTGAACTGTTGATAGTTTCATCTACCTACTATTTGAATTGAATCCTAACCTTTTTCCTGGCTTTAAGTCTTAAGCAAATTTCTCTTAACTTTTTAAATTTTGATCTATTAAAACTAAGACTGTTTTCCTGGAAGTTAAAAAACTGCATTTTAAAAATACCTATTTAATGACTACTGTAAGCTATATAGCCCCAGCTTGGTCCTACTTTATAGTATGTTCACTTTACTCACTGAAGTTTATGCCTAAGTCAGATATGTGTTTATAGATATGTATATATCAGCTATGCTTGCTATTGAAAGTTTTTAAGTTAATTAAGATCTTTAGTAAATCAGTAAAATGTGAAAAAAAAAAAGGCATGGGAAACAACTATAGATACCAGAGACAATGTGGGAGGTGAGAAATGGCAGAGGATGAGGAGTAGGGAATCAAGGAAATCAAGAAAATCAATTTTAAAAAAGCAAAATATATAAGAAACAAGGAATAAAAAATTATTTGTTGATGTTGATGTGCTTGATTGAGCCAATATACAGTGTACTCTGGATGGAAAATCTCATTTAGTATCTGTAATGATGTACTAATGAATGTAAATAAATGAATTTAAAAAAAGACACCTCTATCTTCTTTATAAAATCAGTAAGGCTCATTTATTTTTGTTAGGAATACAAAAACAGAGTGAGACAGAAGACATATTTTAAGTTACTTGAATTTTTCACATGATCCTTTAGATTATATGACATGGTGCAGAGACTTATAACATTAATTTGTAATATATTAAAATAGTTTAGTTGGGCAAGATATATATATATAATATATAACATATATTATATATATATGTGTGTGTGTGTTTAATTTTTTAAGGGAGATTTTTGCTATAGGACATGTGCACTTGCCAGAAAGACAGAGAGAGACAGAGAAACAGTAAGTGAGACATCACCACTCTGCCCGGGGGGGATGGCCACGCTGCAATCCCTTCTCCATTCTCCTCTAGGGATCTTGGGCACGCACACACACGCTCGCAGCATGAGCTTAAGTCACCAGATCTGGGACTCAAACCATGGTCGACTACATGGGAATCCAGCAATGTAACCATTACAGCATCTTCTGGCCCAGGGCAAAAGACATTTTTATATCCATAGCACTCTGTTGAGGTTTTTTTTCAGCCCTGCCTGACTCCTTACAGCTAATATAGAAACACTACAATGTTGTTTCTTCCCCTCCTCTTCCTTTAAATTTAGTTTTACTTTCCTCAAATATTATACGACATGAAGCAGTGATTTATATCATTCATTTGTAATGTATTAAAAATAGTTTTAAAAACTTGTTATGAAAGATTCATTATGAAAAACAGTAATCCTATGATTATCTGCTGCTCTGTTGCATACCTAGAGTCCCACAATCAAGCATGTCAACCCATTTTATTCTTTTAAAGTTAATTATTTATTTCTTCCACGAGTGAGAGAGTGTAAGAGAGTACCGCAATGGTGTCTTGATGCCACAGTCTACCCCCAAGCCTTGAGCAAGCCCTTGATCATGGCACATGCATTCTGGGCATATTAAGGGAGGTCTCCAGATTTGAACATTAACCTTTCCATGTGAGTCAGTCTTATAAAGTGTTGTATTACCACTGAGCCATTGTATCTGATTCCTTTGGTATTTATTTTTATTTTTCTGCTTTTGGCTTTTATTTTTGTCTATTTCTATTTTTATTACCATTTTTCTTATTTTTCTGAATATAATGATTATATTGATATTTTTCAATTTTCTTATGATAACTTTTTTATTTTATTTTATTTTTATTTTTTGAGAAACTTTTGCTCTAAGATGTGTGCACTCACTAGGGAGACAGAGAGACAGAAAGTGAAAATCACCCCCTCGGGAGAATGGTCACACCACAATCTCTTCTCCTCCATTCTTCTCTTAGGATTTTGGCCACACATGCACATGTGCTGCCTGGTCTGGGCCCGAACCACAGTCAACTATGTGGGAATCCAGCAACATAAACATTATGTCATCTGCTGTCTCATGATAGCTATTTTCTACTGGCTTCCTACTACGAAAAATAAAGTTTTAACTCTTTCATTATCATCCTCTTCAACTTTATACTGTTATGATTTTCATGATTAAGTTATACAAAAGACTGTGATGGCTATTTCTTTCCTATAAACTTTGCCTTAGAATTAATAATGGCCTCCCATTTTCATTTGTTTAATTTTCTATGTACTTGCAGGTATTCTGATCAAACACTTTCTTTCTGTTGATTAAATCTTCTCTTTGTACACAGACACTTAAGAGTCAATCGGTTTTATCTTCTTTGTGATAGCTTTCTGGGAGACTCTGACCTGTTCAATCTATTCTGGTTGTGTTTTCCTCACCTAGGGCAGAGTGTGCCCTGGGATCTCCCTTCCCCTTTGTTTTGAATTGGTCCTCCTAGTTCCATTCTTCCACGGTTTGTTTTCCTGGTCTTTCCTGAGCTAATGATATTTTTTCCAGTAACTGTCTGAGAAGATGCACCTTGGAGGTAAAATATTGATAATATTGAATAGCTTATTTTTTAATATTTATTTAATTTTACTTATTCATTCACTTATTTACTTTGACCAGAGAGAAGCAGAGAGAGAGAGGAAGTGAGATAGCAAGCCATCAGGTCCGGGACTCGAACCATGGTTGGCTATTTGGGAGTGTCCAGCACCTTATACACCATGCCACTTGCTGGCCCTGAATAGCTTAATTTTTTAAAAAGTTTTAACCATCATAGTGCATTGATAGTTTGAGTTAAATGTGTCACTTGTAAATTATTTCCCTCCAACATTTTGAAGCCATGGTTCTGCTATCTTCCAGCTATCCATGCTGTGATTTAGAATTTTCAAGTCCGGGACTACCTTTAGAACTTGTGGCACTCTGTTCTGAAGTGCTCTCTACTGCCTGGGCTCAACCCACCCACTGGGACACGTGGGCCTGGTGTTGGCAGGCCTCTTCTTATGAAGAGATAATCCTACTACCTGGGGTTATCTTTGGACTTGTGCTGGCACTCCTGGTGTGGGCTCAACCCAACTACCAGGGCCTGGCCTTGATAGGCCTCTTCTAGATCTACTCCAATAAATAAGAAGAAGTGATTACTACATTTGAAGACCAAAAACAAATGTGTATCTCAAAGAAACATGAGAAAACAAGGGAGTAACTCTTCTGCATGTGAGTGCACAAAGGAATTCACAGAAGTGTCAGAAAAAGAATTCCAAACATCCATAGTGACAAAATTCAATAAGATGCAAGAGAAAACAGTCAATTCCAGGAAATGGGAAAATTATTCCAAGACATGAAAGAGGAATTAAAGAGGAATTCCATAAAGAGACAGATAACCTTAAAAAGAATCAAACAGGACTTCTGGAAATGAAGAATACAATACAAGAAACTAAAATCTCCCTTGAAAGCATTAACTACAGATTGTACCATGCAGAAGAAATAATTTCTGGGACCAGGAGTTAGCATACTGGCTATGTTGTTGGACTCCCATGTAGCCGACCACGGTTCAAGTCCCAGACTCAGTGACTTAAACTCAGGCTAGGCACGTGTACGTGCTTGCCCAAGATCCTGAGAGGAGAATGGAGGAGAAGGGATTGCAGCGTGGTCATCCCCCATCGGGGGGTGATTTCTCACTTTCTATCTCTCTCTCTGTCTGGCGAGTGGACACGCCCTATAGCAAAAACCTCTACAAAAAAAAAAAAAAAAAAAAAAAAAATTTTATTCTTTA
>NW_006199230.1:910680-920593 GCF_000334495.1 Tupaia belangeri chinensis
TCTGGCGGGGGGACCCGCCCTAAAGAAAAAACCTCTAAAAAAAAAAAAAAAAAAAAAGAATTTCTATCCTTGAAGACAAAGTCTCCAACATAGAACAAACCACCAAAAAGAAAGAAAGAATAACCAGAGAAGAAGAAGTAGAAGGAAAGAAGAAAAGAAATGAGGATAACGTACGGGAAATTCTAGATACCATGAGACAGGTAAATATCTGTATAATGGGTATTCTAGAAGGTGAAAAAGTTGCCAAAGGCATGGAAAACCTCTTGCATGAAATACTATCTGAAAAGTTTTCATATCCAGAGAAACATGGAGAAAGTCAGACTCAAGAAATTAAAAGAACTCTAAATAGAATCAACATAAAAAGGTCCTCCCCCTGGCATATCATACCCAGATTGGTAAAAATCAAAGACAAAAATAATATTCTAAAAATGGCAAGAGAGAAACATCAAATTACTTATAAAGGCTATCCCATTAGGCTAACATCAGACTCTCAACTGAAACAGAGCAGGTAAAGAAAGAATGGAAAGACATATTTAAAACATTAAAAGAAAATCAATTTAAACCAAGAATAATATATCCAGCAAGATTATCCCTCAAACAGGGTAAACAAATAAAACTATTCTCAGATAAACAAGAACTGAAAGAATTTACCAATACTATACCAGCTCTACAAGAAGTACTGAAGGGAATATTGTGTCAGAAAAGTTAAAGAGAGACAAACATAAATAAAAGAACAAAAAACAACCAAGAAAATGACTAAGAAAATGACAGGGATAAGTCTGCAAATATCAACAAGAGTGTTGAATGTTTATGGATTAAATTCTCCTATTAAAAAAACAGACTGGCTGAATGGACAAAAAACAAAAACAAACAAAAAAACCCAAACCAAACCAAAAACACGGAAACCAACTATATGCTGCTAACAAGAAACCCATCTCCCTGATAAAGACATACACAGGCTAAAAGTGAAGTGAAGAGCTGAAAAAGATATTCCATGTAAATGCAAGCAAAAAAGAGGCTAGAGTTACAATACTGGTATCACACAAAATAGACTTTAAGACAAAAGTGTAGGAAGAGACAAAGAAGGACATTATATAGTACTGAAAGGACTTGTTCACCAAGAAGATGTAACTTTTATACTTTTAAATATCTATGCACCCAGTGACAGAGACTGTTAGATTTCAAAGGAGACATAGGCTGCAACACGATAATCCTTGGTGATCTCAGCACCCCATTGTCTCCTCTGGACAGATCATCTAGACAAAAAGTAGACCAAAAGATACAAGATCTAAATGATTATAAATGAAATGGACTTGACAGACATTGATAGAATATTTTGCCCCATGACCACAAAATATACATTTTGCTCACCACCACATGGAACATTTTTGAAGTCTGACCACTTTATAGGGCACGAAACAAGTCTTTACAAATATATAGAAACTATGTCTAGCATCTTTTCTGACCATAATGAACTCAAACTTGAGGTCAACTATAGAAGAAGCCCTAAAAAACACACAAACACAAGGAAACTAAACAACCTATTCCTGAATGACTCTACAGCTACTGAAGAAATTAAATCTGAAATCAAAAGGTTCATAGTAATCAATGCTAACACACAAACAAGTGTTTATAACTTATGGGACACAACAAAAGCAGTCATAAAAAGGAAATTCATAGTAATTAGTGCCCACAAGAAAAAAAAAAAAAAGGTGGCAAAAAGCAGCCCAACAACAACTTAGGAAACTAAAAAAAACAACAAAAATCCCAACAAAGTTCTAGGAGAAAAGAAATAATAAAGATCAAACAGAAATAAATGAAATAGAGAATCAAAGACCTACACAAAAAATAAATGAAGCCAAAAGCTGGCTCTTTGAGAATATAAACAAAATTGACACACTGTTAGCTAGATTAATCAAGAACAGAGAAAGAAACCAGATAAATCAATTCAGCAAGGAAACAGATGATACTACAACAGACATAATAGAAAAACAAAGCATCATCAAAGAACACTATGAACAATTTTACACCAACAAACAACAAAACCTAGAGGAGATGAATGAATTTCTGGACATGTGTAACTTACCAAGACTGAGTCAGGGGAAAGCCTGAAAAGACCCATAATAAGTAATCAGATTAAATCAGTAATAAATAGTCTCCCAACAAAGAAAAGCCCAGGTCTTGATGGTTTTACTTCTGAATTCTACAAAACCTTTAAAAAAGAACTAACTGGGACTAGCAGGTGGCATGGTGGCTAAAGCGCTGGGCACTCCCATATGACCAGCCAAGGTTTGAGTCCCGGACCTGGTGGCTTGCTTTATCACTTTCCTTCTCTCTCTCTGTGTCTCTTTCTGCTCAAATTGAAAGAAATGAATGAATCAATAAAATTAAATAAATAATTCAATAAAAAGAACTAACCCCTATTCTCCTCAAACTCTTTCTAAAGATCCAAAAGGAAGGCAACCTCCCAAATTCATTCTACAAAGCCTCCATCACCCTGATTCCAAAACCAGATAAAGACATAATGAAAAAAGAAAATTTCAGGCCTTTATCCCTGATAAATAGAGATGTAAAAATTCTCAACAAACTATTAACAAAATGCATCCAACAATACATTGAAAAGATTGTACACCATGACCAGGTAGCTTTATTCAATGTTGTAAGTATGGTTCGACATACACAGAACAATAAACGTAACACATCACATTAACAGAAGGAATGGTAAAAAGCATATGACCGTATCAATTGATGCATAAAAAGCTTTTGATAAAATCTAGCATCCCTTTATGATTAAGGCTATCAGCAAAATTGGCATAGAAGGAACATTCATCAACACAATGAAAGCCTCTGTGATAAACTCATAACTAACATCATATTGAAAAACCCAAAGCTTTTTCACTAAAAACTGGAACAAGACAAGGTTGTGCACCTTCTCCACTCCTCTTCAGCATAGTACTGGAAGTTCTAGCCAAGGCAATTGACAAGAGTCAAACGAAAGGCATTCAAATAGGAAAAGAATAGGTGAAATTATCTCTATTTGCAGATGATATGATTCTATACATAGAAAATCCAAAAGAATACACAAAAATCTCCTGGAAATGATAAACCAATACAGTAAAGTGGCAGGATACAAAAATCAACATACAATAATCTATAGCACATTTATACACAAATAATGAACAAACTGAGATAGAATTGAAGAAAGCAATCCCACTTACAATAACCACAAGCCAATAAGATGCCTAAGAATAAATCTAACCAAAGAAATCAAAGACCTCTATGAGAAAAAACTATGAAACACTTGAAAAAGAAATTCAAAATGATACATAAGAGAGTGGAAAAACACCCCATGTCCTTGGATTGGAAGAATTAATGTAATCAAGATGTCAACTCTATCCAAATTAGCCTACAAATTCAATGCAATTCCAATCAAATTATCAGAGATATTCCTCACAAAAAAGAAAAAAAAAGAAGAATTATAAAATTTCTCTGGAATCACAAAAGCCCTTGTATTGCCAAATACAAATTTGGGGGGGAAATGGTGAGGTAAGACACTTGTAGGACACAGATAAGGTTTATTATCTGTTGACGAAGATGTGTACGTTGGTCTCAACTGGGCTGAACTGAGGTGTATATCATGCTGGGTAAATTCTCTTCACAATCTAAATGATATATAGCTATTTACTGTGTGAATAATAATAAAACAAACAAACAAACAAAAACAGCTTAGCTTGTGAACTTTCACTGAATCTCCTTATATTTATTGTGCTTTTCCAACCTCCAGTTATGTCTAATATTCTCCTATTCAGACACCCTCTGTTCTATAGTTTCTGGGAGTGAGGAAGCAGAATTTGCCCACATATATGAAGTTAAGGGGATGAACTGAGAAATATCTGTTTCTTAAATAGACTTTCAACTGATCTTCCTTTTAGTGATTACATTTCAAAGCAATCTGAAGTATCTTTTCTTGAATCTTTTCTGGGACCTGTAAATCTGGTTACTTCTCAGCTTTAACTCAATTGGCTTAGGATTGTGTGTTTCCAACACAATTGACTTGTTCTCAAGTGTGCTAAGGCAGTTGTTACAATCCTTTCTGCATCTCCCAATTTGTGATTTTTTAATCATTAAAATTATAAGTATTTTCTTTTCTTTTTATACATTTTAAAAATTTTCATTTAATCACTATATATCTTTAGAGAAATATAGGTTTTGCCAGCATAAATACAGTACATATTAGTTAAATAAAAATATTAGTATAGACATTATCACTAACAGATAGTGTTTCATTTTCATGTCTGTTAAATGTTTTGTTACCAATTTGCGTTTTTAATCCTCTCCTTTCCCATTATTTTTGATCCCATGATATCAGCATTTAAAGATTGTTTCTTTAAAAAATATAAAATTCTGCGGCCAGCAGGTGGAGTGGAAATTAAGGTTCTAGATCCCACATGGCTGATCGTATAGACCTGGACAAATTGCCTTGAAAATCATGTTGGGCATGTGCTTGTGTGTGCCCAAAATCCTTTGAGGAGAAGGAATATCATTGTGACCATACCCCTTATACCCCTTGGGGAGTGACTTCTCACACTCCCTGTCTCAGCTGTCTCTCTCTTGTGAATGCATGCTCTCTATACCACAAACTGAAAAAAAAAAATTGAAAAATTAAAATTCCATTTATGAGGGCCAGCAAGTAGGTGATGTGGTGGTTAAGGTGCTGGAATCCTGGGACCAGCAGTTGGCGTAATGGCTATGTTGCTGGATTCCCACATAGCCGACAGTGGTTCGAGTCCCGGACCCCATGGCTTAAACTCTCGAGAGGAGAATGGAAGAGAATGGATTACCGTGTGGCCATCCCCCCTGGAAGGCGATTTCTTGCTTTCTGTCTCTCTGTCTCTCTCTGTGTTTCTGGCGAGTGCACACTCCCTATAGCAAAAACCTGTCTTAAAAAATAATAATAATAATAATAATAAATAGGTTCTGTACTCCCACATAGCATACTGCAGTTCCAGTCCCAAACCTGGTGGCTTGCTCTTTGTTGTTGTTGTTTTTTTTTTTTTTTTTCTTTTTTTTTTTTTTTCCTCTCTCTAGTTAAGTGCACATGCCCTATAGCAAATTTTAAAAATAATAACAATAATAAAATAAGTAATTTTTAAAATACTGATGGTTGTCTTAAGGGATTTTTGAGAAGGAGGACTAAATGTACATGTTCTGTTTGCTATTTTAAGTTTGAATTCACTTGTGAAAACAAGTTCATGTTTTTTCTTTGGGAAACAAACAGAGACATCACCAACAGGGTGTTTGTACTACAGTCCACACCCAGATTTACCTCCCACCTCAGTGTTCCCAGATCATGGGCATGTGTACACATGGCATGCTCAGGAAGGTCCTAGGACATGAAGTGAAGTCCTTTTCCATGTGGGTCTGATTGTGTCACCCGTGTTCTACCATGTGGCCCAGAATTCACTTTTTGTTTCCTGCTTTGTACTCTATTCTCAGCTGACCCTGGTCATCTTGCTTCCTTCCAGTCCAGACCAAGTGCTTGGCGTGGCCCACTCTTCACTTATCCCTGGGGCACTGTTGTTTCCCCCACATCTGTTCATGTCTGAACCCTAATGAAGCATTGAGTTCTTTTCCTCTTCCTCCAGGTTCCTAGGTCCATGTGGATTCTGAGATGTAGCTGACCTCTGTTTTCAGTTCTCTAGGCATTCTTTGATCTGTAAAACCTCTTTGCAATTCCACATCCAGAAGCTCCCAGAACATATTTAACTAATATGTACTGTATTTATGCTGGCAAAAACTATATTTCTCTAAAGATATATAGTGAGTAAATGAAGTTTGCTCTGGACACACAGAAGGCAAACTAGCCCCAGAGAATTTCATCTCCAACCAGTCAAAATACTAATAGGTTATTTTCATAAGTAATGTCTTTATAATTACTGGGGCTCCTTGTTTTTAATTCTAGAAATACATTTCTCACTTGAGTATATTCTCTCCTTTAATTTTTTTCTTTTCTTCTACTTTTTAGAAAAACAAAGTTTTCTAATGCTACCCTTTAATTTCTGTCAGTATCTCATTTTCCAAATAATTACACTTTTTGCACTCTATTTATTTATTATTTTAGGGATAGATACTCATTTCTTTACCTTTGAAAATATGATTTTTTTATACAAGGCATAGTTTTTACTTTAAAAAAAAATTGTCAGAGAGTGCATGCTCTTACTAGAGAGGCACAGAGAGACAGGAACATGGGAGAGGAAGAAAGCACTCCCAAATGAGTTGTGGCCATGCTGCAATCCCTTGTCCTCTACTTCTCCATCCTGTCAGAATATTGGGCATGCATGCACATGTGTCAGGCATAATTTTCAAACCACGAGGACAGGGATTTGAGTTGTGGTCAGTCCTGTGGGATCTGGCTCTATTAACCACCTAGGCATGGTGATGGCCCAGGTTTTACTTTTAAATTTTATTCATTTATTTGAAATTATACAACTTAGGTATATTCATTGTGACATATGAAGTTCAGTGAGGTGAAATAATTTTCTAATATTCTCAACTAAAGTCAAATGCAGTATTGTCAATCATTTCCATGATATTAATTGCTCTGCTAAATTACGTTTTGTTAACCTAAATTGTCTTTTGTAACAAAAGAGTCATGTAAATGGTAATTATATATAACTGATTATAAAAGTCCATCCATCCATTTTCTTTTCATCAAACTGAATTTTAGTACCAAGTTTTATTGTCATATCAGCCAGTATTTTCTCAGCAGTAGTACATTTATCCATGCATTAATTCAACATTCAACAGATGTTCTGCCAGCACCTACTATGTACCAGACTCTGCAATGTGTTGGACAACTATGGATGAAAATGTGATAATTTTGGAGTAAGTAATACTTAATTTTCTCATTTGGGGTTTTGCTTATTCATTTTTCACCTTTTCTACTTAGGAAAGGGATTCTTAAATAGCAAGACTCTAGCTAGGTTCTTACTATTTTAGTTCCGTTAGCTATGATATTAAATAGTAATTAGTTTTTTGGTCTCCCCAATATTACAAGCTTACAATAGGCATTCTATCATAAGGCACTGTCATAAATTCTCGGCTAGGCCTGGGTTAGGAAATCAAAACAGATATGTCAAATCAACAAGCTTTTGGCTGATTTCCACCTGTACCAGGACTTATTCCAAATCATCCTCTGTAGTGATCAGCAAAAAAAGAATCAGCAGCTTATGGGATATATAAATGGGGGGGAGGACATAGTAGAAAGGAAAATAAGCAGTAATAATTTCTTAAAAACTCAATATTTAGCATGAAAGAAAGCCAACCACTTTCTAAATTATGTACCATCTTGATGTTTACTGTATTAATTTCCCCTAAAAACCTCAAAGATTAGGACATAAGTATTTCTGAGTGTAGTATATTTTGATCTGAGGACAGGAGAAAGTAGAGTTAATTTGTGTTGTCTTTATTGTTTCCCTAGTAGTGGGCAAGACCTCCTCTGGTGGTAAGCATGTTTTTCATCATTACTCGTAAAGAAGTAAGAGGTAAGTGGCAAACTGACTAGAATGCTTTTCTACCTTTGCGTTTTGCTCTTGCATCAACATTTGAGCAAACTGGCTTAGAAGCAATATTTATAACTCTGACTGCACCCCTAAATCATCTATGGAGGGCTCAAATCTACATAGTTGGACTGCACCCCAGAGTATTTTGAAAATTTCCACACAGAGTGATTCTGCTGGGCATTTGGGACTAGGAGCCCTGGGCAGTAGCATGAACCACCACAGAGGGAGGTCTCAACAGGAGATCCTGATGGTTGGATGAAGGATAAACTAAGCACAGCATCCAGTCCCGGTTAAGAACACAAAATGGGAATCTCATTACATGATGAAAAAGCAGAGACTGATTATGAATGCCTCCAGCAAAGAATTAATTTAGTGCATATTCAAAAAATTTAAAAAGGTTTAGGTCAGTGCTGTCCATAAGACACAAGTAATTTTAAATTTTCTAATTAGTACATTAAAAAATAAGACATGGAAATAATTAATGTTAATCATATATTTTGTTTTACTCAACATATAACAAATATCACTTTAGAAACTAATCGATATGAAAATTTTTGGGATATTTTGCATTCTTTTATATTAAGTAATTGAAACTTGGTGTGTATTTTACATTGACAACACATCTTAGTTAAGACTCACCTTCCTTTAAGCACTCAGTGTCCAAACATCCCGAGTGGTTTCTACATTGGACTGTTCAAGTCTAGGTGGATAATTGTTTTAAATTCATGGACAAGGAATTGGCAATGCCTTAGTAAAGAAAATAATCCGAGCTAGGAACTAGACTCTTCTGTGGGGAGTTTCCAGAGACCTAGTCCTTAAGGAAGATATATTAGAGAGTTCATTGCTTCAATAACAAGTGAAATTAATGAGAAAATTAGGGGACGAAAGGAAGAAACCAATTAGTATGGAAACAGACAGTCTAAAGAAATGTGTGAAAGGGAGCAGCAGTTGGTGTAAAGGCTATGTCGCTGTACTTCCATGTAGTCGACCGTGGTACAAGTCCTGGACCTGGTGGCTTAAACTCATGCCGGTTGTGTGTGCATGCGTGCCCAAGATCCCAAGAGGAGAATGGAGGAGAAGGGATTGCGGCGTGGCCATCCCCCTTGGGGAGTAATTTATTGCTTTCTGTCTTTCTCTGTCTTCTGATGAGCGCACTGGCCTTATAAGAAAAAACTCTCCTCCTCCCGCCCAAAAAAAAAAGAAATGCGTGAAGAAAATTTTAAAAATTATAAATTTAAGGAAAAAAGAGACCAGTAGTAGTTGAGCATTCATTATCCACTAAGCTCTGTGCTATGCCCTTAATACGTTTCCTTGCTTAGCATTTGCAGGTCTTCTATAAGGTAAGTTGGTATCACAGTGTCCTGCTGGTCATGGTGAATGGGGTCTTTGCAAAGTGGTAGTCTTGAGGTTAGTTCTATTATTTTTTTTTAATTTTATAAAGCTTTCTATTGTATAAAGTGCTAATGTAATGCTGATTTCCCATGATTTTTTAAATATGCTGATACATGATTATGTCTTCTTTCATTAAGTTGATGGCACATTTGTCTTATATGACATCCAGTTATAGAACAAGTTTATTGATTTGTTATTTGACTTTCAACAGCAAATTTCTAGTCAGTCTATACCAGTCTTGGTCCCAAATCAGACTTTACTATAGGGACGCTGATGATGGAGCCATTTGACTGAGATAATAGAAATTCATGAACTCATTCACGATTAGTTCCTGACTTTGTCCTATTGCTCACTAAAAATTAATGATGGCTTCTGAACAGATCACTGTTGCTTTGTCCATTTAATTTCTTTCTTTTCTTTCTTTTTTTTTTGAAAGGTTTTTGCTATAGGGCGCGTGCGCTCGCCAGACAGGCAGAGAGAGACAGAGAGACAGAAAGCAAGAAATCGCCCTCCAGGGGGGATGGCCACACCACAATCCCTTCTCCTCCATTCTCCTCTCGGGATCTTGGGCACGTACGCACGTGAGCCCTGTGTGAGTTTTAAGCCACTAGGTCCGGGATGCGAAAATGGTAGACTACGTGGGAATCCAGCGACATAGCCATTACGCTAACTGCTGGTCCTTGTCAGTTCAATTTCTATGCCTTACTTTCTTAGATATGCCTTTAGAACATTACTATTTGGAAAAGAATTTCTCATTTGATCTTGGAACTTGGTTGTTTGCCTCTTCTTATCCCATCATTGCTCTGTAAATGCTATTTTGCTTTCACTTGATGAACTTAAAAATCATCTGATACTATCGCAGTATTTAATTTATTGTATGTACTTCAAGTATAATTTTAAGGAGCTTAGATTAATATTTGACAGGTGAGGCACTGAAATTGTGTGTGTCTGTTTGTTTT
>NW_006199230.1:920666-923770 GCF_000334495.1 Tupaia belangeri chinensis
ACTATAGGGTGCGTGCGCTCGCCAGACAGACAGAGAGAGACAGAGAGACAGAAAGCGAGAAATCACCCCCCAGGGGGGATGGCCACAATGCAATTCCTTCTCCTCCGTTCTCCTCTCGAGATCTTGGGCACGCACGCACACGTGCCCGGCGTGATTTTTAAGCCACCGGGTCCAGGACGCGAACCGCAGTCGACTACATGGGAGTCCAGCGACATAGCCATTACGCTAACTGCTGGTCCCACAATTGCCAGCTTTAATACACATTTCTAGAATAACAGTTTTAACCAGGATCACTCCCAAATTTTTTTGATAGACTGAAGAAACTCTATGGGAATTTAAAAAGTGTATTCCAAGGTGTATAAAAATAAATATAAATGTATATATATACACACACACGTGTGTGTATGTATGTATGTGTGTACATATGTGCGTGCACATATGTGTACGTATGTGTGTGCGTATATGTGTGTGTATATGTGTGTGTACATATGTGTGTGTGTGTGTATATATCTATTTAAAAAGTTTTTAGAGAGATTTTTGCTATAGGGTGCATAAGATTGTCCAAGAGACAGAGAGAGAGAGAGAGAAAGTGGGAAATCACCTCTGGTGGGATGGCTACCGCAATATAATCCCTTCTCCTCCATTCTCCTTTTAGAATTTTGGGCACACAGGCACATGCGCCTGGTGTGAGTTTCAAGCCACCAGGTCTGGTTCTTGGACCACCATCATCCATGAGGGAGTCCATCACCTTAACCACTATGCCACCTACTGGCCCCCCAAAGCATACTTTTTAATGTATTACTAGCTTTCCTCCTTAGTTATCCTCTACTATACTGATTTGTATGTCTTTTCTCTGTGCTGCAGGCATAGCTTTTATTAATTTTGTAAGGAGTAATAAATTGACACTAATTAAAGATTTGAGGATTTCACGATTTCTTTCTAAAATAAATTTATTTTTTGCATAGGTAAGTGTTTTCATTTTCAAAGGATGGGGAGAACGTTTTTTTTTTTTTCCATCAAAAGTAACATTTGTACATATTTTGTGTCATGGAAAATAATGGGATCTGTGACGTTTTGTCCTGGCAATGGTAGACTGCCCTGTAAGATGATACTGTCTTTGTTGGACTAATACTGATTACCTTGGCAATGGATTTTTCACTTCATTCTCAATGCACAAGGGGAGCAAAGTATTTTTTTATTTCTGAATAAGAGTCACTTGATTGATCATTTCTGATTGACTTATTTTCTTTTGTACTAAAATCACTTATCTGTGGAGATTGTCTTCTTTTATTTACAAAATCTCCTAAGTGGCCAGGACAATCCATTAATTTCTGAGATTTTTTTTCCCCTGTTTGAGCTCATCTGTATCTTTAAGATAATGAAAATATCTAATATATCTTGATTTTAGATTTTCTTCTACTGGGTTGTTTATTTTTAATTTTTTGGAGCAAAGTGTGGTCTTAAATTTAATTTTTTGTAGTTAAACTTTCTAGGTTCAGGTTCACATTTAAAAGCGACATACCTGAGTCTGGGAAATTTATAAAGAAGAGAGATCTATACAGTTTTGGAGGTCCAGAGTCAAGAGACTGTATCTGGTGAGGGTCTTCTGGCTGCTGGGTAGTATGACACGGCGCGGGGCGTCACATGGTGAGAACGAGCATGCGTATGACTTCCTGTGTCCGACGTCAGTGTTATTAGCCCCATTGTGTGGATCAGGAAAACGCACCTTCTCCCTTCTGTTTTCACCACTTCAGTGCACCTTCTCTCCACTTTTTCTCTGTTCTTCGGTGACCTGCCTTTGCTGACATTGCTCTCTGATTTAAACATCTGTTTTCTCATTGAAAGAAGAAAGGAATGAGTGGAATACTGGATTCCCCCGTTGAGTCTCTGCTTCTTGTCTTTTAACCTAGGAACACTTTCTACTTTGACTTGAATCTGGCGATGCTACATTTTGCTGCGTGTATAAGGATTGGACTTATTGTTAAAACCAACTAATAAGTAATGACGTTTCAGGCTCCCAAACCACAAATAAACAAGTAACAACAAAACATTTCACAAATAAAAAGAAATATTTCTTCTTATATTGTAGGCAGTTGATCTTTTTTTCCCCTCTGAGTTCATCATGCATGAAACACAGACAAGTCTTCATTATTCCCCTTTTTAGCAAAGTTGGTGGTCAATACCAGATCAAACTACAACATAAAGGGAAAGCGGGATACCATACTTTAAGATAGGATTTGGGAATGTGTTAACAGAAAGTTATTTTAACACCAGTCCACCCTGTTCTGCTAGCTCCTAAGTAATGCTTAGACTCAAATTTGAACAGAAGGGAACAGGATCCCTTTCCACGACTTCATGCCATCAAATGACATGCTGTGCATGTTTCAAAGGGCATACCACGCATTCTCCTGCATCAAAGGGGCTCCCTACAAATGGCACTAATGTCCCTGAGGTGACTGTGCGCAATCAGTAGACTTTGTCAAATCATCTTGGAAAAATATACTGAGAAGGAATAATAGTGTCTTTTTGTACATTAAGAAATGGAGAATTAAAATAAAAAACAGAAACTTGAGTTTCAAAAAAAAAGAGGGGAAGAAAATGAAACAAGAATTTCCTCTGGTTCTTTGCTCTTACAGTCAGTAATTGTCAGAGATTTTAAATCAACACATGTGTTTAACTTTTCTTTGGTGTGATGGTACACTTAAGTATTACTAGAATACACCTAACCCCCATCAGAATGGCAAAGATTAAGAATATAAAAAGTGGTAAGTGTTGGTGGGGATGTGGTGAAAAGGGAACCCTCCTACACTGTTGGTGGGAATGTAAACTGGTTCAACCACTGTGGAGAACAATATGGAGATTCCTCAAAGACCTACAAATAGAAGTACCATTTGATCCAGCAATCCCACTTCTGGGTATCTACCCAAAAGACAGGAGAACTCTCAGTCAGAAAAATGCTTGCACATCAATGTATATTGCAGCATTATTCACAATTGCCAAGACATGGAACCAACCTAAATGTTCACAAACCGATGAATGGATTGGAAAAGTGTGGCATATATACTCTATGGAATACTACTCAGCCACAAAAAATAAGACCCTGG
>NW_006199230.1:924864-931451 GCF_000334495.1 Tupaia belangeri chinensis
TGGGAAACAGATATGGCTTATTACCTGTTGATGATGACATGTATAGTATTGTCAACTGGATTGGTCTGAGAAGTATTTCATGATGGGTAAATCTTTTTACAAGCAAAATGAGAAATAGTGATTGACTGTTTAAAAAATAATTAGAATAATAATAATAATGATGGGGAAAAACATAGAAAAGATATTGAATGATGAAGTGGGGAGATTAATGTCTCTGTATTGACGGACATGCATGGCATTCCCTTTTAAAAAAGCAATGCAATACACTGTAAAGTTATGTGTAATCCAATGTAATAAAAAAAAAAAATGAAATAACAAACAAACAAAAAGAATTACTAGGATACTGCTTCTGGTTTCAGCTCCCCTCAGTCTGTCACCCATTCATTCAAATAATCCTCCAGGGAGGGCATGCTTCTGGGTTGGCGCCACGTGCAGCACAGAGCCACGGGCCAGCCCTTGATTCTCCTGGAACTCAGACCCCTAATGTGCAACAGATACCTGTGAGGCCAGAATTACAGGACTGTAGTGAAGGTTAGAAATAACACATGTGAGTCACGGGCTGTAGCACATGTGCGAAGTGTGTATCATGGTACCGGGGATGCAGCAATGGCCCATACATTTGGAATTGTTTAATACATAATTCTAAATCTAGTTATAGAGTAGAATACATATTGTATATGCGTGCTTATATCTATACATATACATACATGTAATCTATGCTAAGTGCAAAATAACACTTTAGAGAGGAGAGAAAGCCATGATTTTATTTGACTGATGTGTACCTCTTGCATTAATTTCAATGTGAGTGCCGTCCTGCACTGTTTTTGCTCACCATTGCATCCCCAGCACACCATGCAGGGCCTGGCCCATGTAGACATTTAGCAAATACATTTAAACAACCAGTTATGTGTTACCTTCTCTCAGTACCTTGGGAATGCAGACAGAGTAGAGAAAGCTTAAGTAAATCCAGGGAAGCATCATGGAGGAGGCAACCCTTGAATGAGTGGAATGTAAAGAGCCAAAGGGGATGATGGAAGGACGTTTTCTACATGAGCAAGGGTGCATAAGTCAGACTAGCATCATACATGGAGTTGATATTAAATAACCTAATCTGTCCAGAAAAGATTTATGTCACTATTTATGAGATAAAACTGATGGATATCTGGGGTACATTTCAGAAAGCCTTGAGTGCCAGGTTTGTTTTTCTAGCTAAGTGCAGTGGGTAATAGAATTTCTCTTTGAATCTGCTGTAATGGACCACCCTCTAAAACTCCAGAAGCCACTAACATATCGGTGAAATCTCCCCACAAGGATTCCCCTGTCCTCATTTACAATGCGGAACAATTGTTGGAGGTCTCTAAGCGAGATGTAGAAATGTTGCCTATTTTGCATGGCCTTAGGCCAGGAAATCTCTCTGCCCAGCTGGGAAACCCTAGTCGGAACAGATCGCCTTTAAATGCGCACTCAGAGCCAGGTCAAATGTGTTCCAAGGCAGACTGAGGGGTGCAGCCAAATATGACGAATTGGGGTAAATAGTTGGCTGAGAGAGTTTGGTTCTGCATGCTTCCCAGCACACTGCTCTGGGAGTGGTTTGCTTGTTTATTGTTGGGTGCACTTTAAAAGCAGAACTCTCTCATCTTACAAATATATATCCAATAACTCTTCTATGTACGCTGTGTTATTCCCAACTGCAGGGAGGTGCCAATCAACATAAGCATTTGGTTTGGTCTGGATTGATCACAATTAGGTGCAATCCAATTACTGTGATATTAGCTGGAAATAATCATCTCCCTGTCACCTCTAGTGCACTTTTGTATTCAATTTCCTTTTTATTTCTATGTGAAATCTTAAGTTTTCTCCTAGATATCACATGGTTCTGAATCTTCTCCATTCTAAATAGTCTCTTGTTTGTTATTTTTATAAACTATAACTTCATTCACGTGCATAGGTGCCTGGAAAGGCTCCCACGTCGGGCAGCAGAAACTTGTTCTCACGACAGCGTTCTAACTTTCCATTGCATCTACACCTTCATTTGGTTTTCATGTAAATCTAAATATACAACCTGCCAGAGCCCCAGTGGTACATTTCAGTGTGTCTTGAAGAAGGGCATTTTATTTTATTGGAAAAAAAAGGTGTAAGAATAAGTTCATCTAGGATAGCTGAATTCATAAACCTGGCATCTACCTTTTTAACAGCTGGAAGACTCTGGCAGACCTACTTTTGGATCATTAGACGTGTTTAAACGTACAACGAGGCCAGATCCGGGCTGCGCTTCTCTTCCCCTATGCTAATAAACTGATGTTTTGGACAGCTGCTACTCTTTGGATAGTAGGATTAAAAAATTATAGAGCATTGTGAATGCAGAGAGAAACAGAGTGATAGATGGTAAAGGGAATACAGAAACAAATTCAGGTAGACAGAAACAAATGTTAAAGACTCTAAAAGAGAGGGAATAAACCTCAAAACAGCAGTTAGGTCTTTTTTTTTTTTTTTCAAAATGTGAGTATAATATTATCCATGTATATACTTTTTACATATGTGATTACTTTCAGTTCTGACTTTTATTCTTACATATATTTCTAGATTCTTTTCATCACTTCTATAATTCAATTATATATTTTTTCTTTCTTTTTTAAAAATTAATTTAATTAATTTTTAAAATATTTCATTTTATTGACATGATTATATTTTAAAATCAGAAAAAAATGCAATATTCAGTAGGTCATTAGATTTATAAAACTTCTGTTAGGTTTGCCAGTGTTATGTTAGAAATATTCCTTACCTGTGATGGTAAGGGCTGAGTACTAAGTTCTGACTAATCTGATTACATGGGCAGGGCAATTCATTTAAACTTCCCAAACCAGGTAGTCATCATCTAGTATCACCTGTCGCTGGCTGTCCAATATGTTGGACAGTGGGCACATGGGGCCACTGAACACTTGAAGTATGGGCAGTTTGAATTGGCATATTTTGTAAATGTAAAATATACGTCGATTTTTGAAGATTCGGTACAAAAAAATCAGTACAAATTAAGGTATTTATCGATAATTGTTTTTAAATTACTTACATGTTGAAATGAATATAATGGATTTAAATATTACACTTTAAAATTAATTTCTCCTGTTCTTTTAACTTTTAAATTACATTAAAAAAGTTATTTTCACCTTTCTTTCTTTCTTTTTTTTTTTTTGAGAGATTTTTGCTATAGGGTATGTGTGCTCCCCAGAAAGACAGAGAGTCAGAAAGCAAGAAGTCACCCCCACCCAGGGTCTTGGCCATGCCACAATCCCTTCTCCTTTCTTCCATTCTCCTCTCGAGATTTTGGGCACACACACCCAGCATAAGTTTTAAGCCGCTGGGTCTGGGACTTGTACTGTGGTCGATTACATGGGAGTCCAACGACGTAATCATTACCTCATTTGCTGGCGCCTCACCTGTTTCTTTTAAACTATTTATTATGACTACCAGAAAATTTAAATTTATGTATGTGATTTTTATTGGACAACATAATCTAGTAGATGCAGGTGGAGGACTTAATGATTTCTAAATCCTTTTTCACTTTATATATCTACTAATCTAGGTGTGTATAAACAGTATTTCAAGCAATAAGATAGGATGAGTATGAGATGTATCATCTTAGGGTAGTGTGAAAGAAATCCATGGATTAAGTTTTGTGAATAGAAACAATGTAATGATGTAGGTGCTTGAAACCAGTTGAGGAAAATGAAAAAAAAAAAAGTAAAATGATGGGAAAAAAACAAAAGCAAAAATGAATAGTCTTAGAAGAGGACCTCTAAAAAAGAGGGGAAAAAACCTAAAAAAGCAGTTTGGGCTTTTTTTTTTTTTTTTTCAAAATGTGAGTATAATATTATCCATGTATATACTTTTTACATATGTGATTACTTTCAGGGGTGACTTTTATTCTTACATATATTTCTAGATTCTTTTCATCATTTCTATAATTCAATTATATATTTTTTCTTTCTTTTTTAAAAATTAATTTAATTAATTTTTAAAATATTTCATTTTATTGACATGATTATATTTTAAAATCAGAAAAAAATGCAATATTCAGTAGGTCATTAGATTTATAAAACTTCTGTTAGGTTTGCCAGTGTTATGTTAGAAATATTCCTTACCTGTGATGGTAGGGGCTGAGTACTAAGTTCTGACTAATCTGATTACATGGGCAGGGCAATTCATTTAAACTTCCCAAACCAGGTAGTCATCATCTAGTATCACCTGTCGCTGGCTGTCCAATATGTTGGACAGTGGGCACATGGGGCCACTGAACACTTGAAGTATGGGCAGTTTGAATTGGCATATTTTGTAAATGTAAAATATACGTCGATTTTTGAAGATTCGGTACAAAAAAATCAGTACAAATTAAGGTATTTATCGATAATTGTTTTTAAATTACTTACATGTTGAAATGAATATAATGGATTTAAATATTACACTTTAAAATTAATTTCTCCTGTTCTTTTAACTTTTAAATTACATTAAAAAAGTTATTTTCACCTTTCTTTCTTTCTTTTTTTTTTTTTGAGAGATTTTTGCTATAGGGTATGTGTGCTCCCCAGAAAGACAGAGAGTCAGAAAGCAAGAAGTCACCCCCACCCAGGGTCTTGGCCATGCCACAATCCCTTCTCCTTTCTTCCATTCTCCTCTCGAGATTTTGGGCACACACACCCAGCATAAGTTTTAAGCCGCTGGGTCTGGGACTTGTACTGTGGTCGATTACATGGGAGTCCAACGACGTAATCATTACCTCATTTGCTGGCGCCTCACCTGTTTCTTTTAAACTATTTATTATGACTACCAGAAAATTTAAATTTATGTATGTGATTTTTATTGGACAACATAATCTAGTAGATGCAGGTGGAGGACTTAATGATTTCTAAATCCTTTTTCACTTTATATATCTACTAATCTAGGTGTGTATAAACAGTATTTCAAGCAATAAGATAGGATGAGTATGAGATGTATCATCTTAGGGTAGTGTGAAAGAAATCCATGGATTAAGTTTTGTGAATAGAAACAATGTAATGATGTAGGTGCTTGAAACCAGTTGAGGAAAATGAAAAAAAAAAAAGTAAAATGATGGGAAAAAAACAAAAGCAAAAATGAATAGTCTTAGAAGAGGACATTTTGCCAAATGAAATAACCCAGACGTGGAAAGACCAATATAGCAAGCTCTCACTGATGTGTGGAATCTAAAACTTTGAGCTCACAAAGGAGAGTTGGAATGATGCTTGCCAGAAGGCCGGGAGAGAGCAATGGTCAAAGGATACCAAGTTTCAGTTAGATGGGGACGGTAAGTTATGGAGATTTACTGTGAAATAATTATAGTTGGCACAGTGACTATAGTTAATAAAATGTATTGCATCCTTTAAAATTGCTAAGAGAGTAGGTCTTAAATGATCACATGCGCGCGCGCGCGCGCGCACACACACACACACACACACACACACACACACACTCACATGGCATGTTAGCCCAGCTGTAGTGGGGTAGGCCAGAAGGCTGTTTTGGTGCAATCCTGGAGGCCATATTGGAAGATTCTGGGTTCGTATCTCAGGTCTACCTGAACTAAGTAGGGACATGCAGGGGCACATCTCTGACCCTGGCTGCTGCAGGATTTGGGGGAAGATCTCAGCATGAGGACCTTGTTGAAGTTGCCTCTCTTTCTTCTCCCTTTCTCCCTCTGGAAATAAATAAACTTGAAAAAAAGAAAAAAGATAAATGTATTTGAGATGACAGATGTGCTCATTAGCTTGATCTAATTATTTCACCATGTATACATTTATCAAAACATCATGTTGTATACCATAAATATATACAATTTTAATTTGTCAATTATACCTTAAAAATAATATAGGGCTAGCCCATGGAATGGTGGTTGAAGTGACTGAGTCCCACATGACCAAATATGTGGTTTGAGTCGTGAACCTGGTGGCTTGAAAAACATGCAGGGTGACTGTGTATGCATGCCCAAGATCCTGAAATGAGAGAGACGGAGAAGAGATTGAAATGTGACCATCCCTCATGAGGGAATGCTTTTTCACTTTCTTTTATCTTTCTCTGTTTCTCTCTGGTGAGCACATGCACCCTCTGGAAAAATTTAAAAATAAGATAAAATAAAAAAATATTTTATTAATGTACAGTGGCATCTCATTTCTAATTTAGTAGTTACTCTCTTATTTAGTTTCTTTTTTAAATTCGATTTTCTTTTATACATTAAATCACATTTTTATTTGGCTTACAAAATGGATATTTCAACAGGTGAACATTTCTCCTTAGTACAGTTGATAAAACTACAAAATATCTTCAACAGATAATACCACATTTCTTTGTGCCATTAATGCTTTGCCTCACAATTTTTCTTCTTAATGTCCTTCCTCAGACCCTCCTCTTTCACACACACTATATATGGTATTTACATCTATATACTGTGTTTCTAAAGCCTCCTTTAGTCAATTAGTTTCAGACATACAGTGCCTCTCCTTCATAGCCTGACTTGCTTCACTCAACAGTAAATCTTCCATATTCATCCATTTCCTGTAAAAAGCCAGGGTTTTGTTGGG
>NW_006199230.1:931547-953009 GCF_000334495.1 Tupaia belangeri chinensis
ACCAATTTACGTTCCCACCAGCAGTGTAAGAGAGTTCCCCTTTCACCACACCCCCACCAGCACTTACTTTTTTATTATTATTTTTTTTTAATCTTAGTCATTCTGACTGGAGTTAGGTGGTACCTCATTGTTGTTTTGATCTGCATTTCCCTTACAATGAGGGATGATGAGCATTTTTTTCATATGCCTTTTAGCTATTTGTATGTCATTTTTAGAGTGATTTTTTCAACTCATTCTCCCAGCTTTTAATAGGATTGATCATCTTTTTTTCGAAACTGTTGCTTGAGTTCCTTGTGAATTCTGGTTATCAGTCCCTTGTCTGATGCATAGTTTACAAAAATATTTTCCCATTCTGAGGGCTGTCTATTCACACTAATTACTGTGCCAATTGCCATGCAGAACCTTCTTAGTCTGATGTAATCCCACTTGTCTATTTTGGGGATTATCGATTGTGCTTTGGGGGTCTTATTTAAGAAGTCTTTTCCTACTCCAATGTCTCCCAGAGTTTCCCCAGTGTTTTCCACTTGACTAAATGACAATATCTATATTTTTTCCAACACATTATGTTGGCCGAGACCCACAAATGCACTACTTATTTCTTTCATGGCTAATCAGGTGCTCAAGTAATTATGTACCCACCAACTGTGACGTATACTTACCAGGAGTCATCGATGTTGGGTTCCGAAGTTGTTTTTGACAGCTGTACTTGTTATAATTATATAACTTAATAAAATACTAAGTAATGGATGAACTATGTGGCAAAAAACCATTGCTTGAGAAATTTAATGCATTGAAGTCAATAAAGCCAAATTATTAAAATGCGCTTTCAAATTATATCTAGTTCTGAAAGAAGATACAAAAATCTCCAAGAATTCTGTATTTGGTTTGCTTTGCAATGTTATTAAGATCTATGAAGAAAGTAAAATTATACATGATGCAGCATGAGGTGGTTCATGCAAGAAAGCAAATGAAGAGTTCTAATCATTATCTGCCTCTATATCAAAAGATTGCACATATATTCACATTTACACACACCGAGACATCTGGTGGTCCCTGTGAAAGCTGAGAAGAGCATTCTTTGTTGCTTCTTTGTTTTTGTTCCCTGAAAAGCAAATATAAGACTTGAAATACACCAACCATTTTAAAGCAGGAGAACCTTGAGACTTATTTTGATTTAGACAAAATTATTTTGGTTTTGCTCAGATGTAAATAAACTTCATGAGAAAATCTATTGAGCTCTGTTGCAGAAGAACCCTTGGTCCAGTTCACCTTTGTTTACCTCACAGCAGTGTTTCTCCAGCTGCCGACAGCGAACTCCAGGTTTCCTCCCCATCTATTATGGGTGGGCACTTTCGTAAAACAAAGTAGTTACTAAGTCACATAAAATACAAGTCTTATTCTTTAATTATTAAATTCAACAGGCTAAATTAAAGTTTAGTAAATGTATGGGAACAGCAGATGGCATAATGGTTATGTCACTGGAGTCCCACATAGTTGACTGCGATTAGATTCCTGGGCTCAAAGGCTTAAAACATGTTGGGTCCGTGTGCATGCACACTCAAAATCCTGAGAAGAGAATGGAGGAGAATGCAACGTGGCCAGCCCCCCCCCCCGGGCGGTGATTTATCTGTTTCTCCAGTGAGCAGATCTCCCCCCTGGGCGGTGATTTATCTGTTTCTCCAGTGAGCTTCTATGTTGTATAGGAAAAAATCTCTATAAAAAAAAAAGAACTTTATTAAATGTAACTTTAAAAAATAGAAAAAATAAAGAAAAATAAAAAAACTATAAACATGTTTTTTAAAAGTGTGTATATATATGTGATAATTAATATGAAGAATCGCTATTACACTCTTATCTTTCAGTTATTTTGAAATATAATAAAACAAGAGGTTACAAGCAAAATAATGAGGGTCAACAGGTGACATGGTGGTTAACATGCTGGATTCCACATGGCTGACTCTGCAGTTCGAGTCCTGGACCTGTCAGCTTGAAAAACACACTGGGTGTGTGTTTGTGTGTGCCCAAAATTCCAAGAAGAGAATAGAAGAATGGAAGGATTGCAGTATGGTTGTCCTCCCTAGGGGGTGATTTCTCACTTTTCCTCTCCCATCTCTCTTCCTCGGGTGAGCACACATGCCCTATGGCAAAAATCGAAAACAAAACAAAGTCTTGTATATTAAATTCCTCATTGTTTACTTCTAATTGAATATCATGCATACCAGTATTTCAAATTTTTAATATAATGAGCAGTCTTACTGATTTATTTAACCTAGCTCAGATAACATTACTACTTTCAAGGTGTCTCATACAGAGGACTATTAGCAGAAATAGAAGAAAGGATTTTAAAACATCAATTTCATTTTACTTCTACTCCCTCGCTTTGCTTCACTTGTATATGAAGGATCTTCAAAGAGTTCATTTAAAATGTGTCTTATAGAAACAATCCGTAAAACTTCATTTTTTTGTACCATCATAGACTAGCACTTGGATTTCTTTCTCATCAGCTTTTAAGACCCCCTCCTACAAAAGCAGCTTCGCTGTTGCTCACTCCTTGACTAGTTAGGAACCTGGGCTCCTGAACCAGGCCCTCTGGGTTCCACCTTCATGCACTGTACATGAAATACCAGGTGTTGGACATGTTACGTAAATGATGTGTGCCTCATTTTTCTAGTGAATAAGTGGGGTTGATAACCCTCACAGGGTTGCTGCGAGGGCTTAGTTAATACATAGAAAGTATTTCATAGGTGCTCCCAAATTGTCAGCATATTTATCAGAACTGAATGCAGGAAACAGCATTCGACAGTGACAGGGCAAAGTGTAGGCAGGAGCAAGGAGCTGCTGGTTAAGTGGCATGTCGCTGGACTCCCACGTAGTCGACCGCGGTTCGCGTCTCGGACCCGGTGGCTTAAATCTCACGCCGGGCGCGTGTGCGTGTGTGCCCAAGATCCCGAGAGGAGAATGGAGGAGAAGGGATTGCGGTGTGACCATCCCCCCTGGGGGGTGATTTCTCACTTTCTGTCTCTATGTCTCTCTCTGTCTGTCTGGCGAGCGCACGCGCCCTATAGCGAAAACCTCTCAAAAAAAAAAAAAAACTTCATTTTTTTGTACCGTCATAGACTAGCACTTGGATTTCTTTTTCATCAGCTTTTAAGACCCCCTCCTACAAAAGCAGCTTCGCTGTTGCTCGCTCCTTGACTAGTTAGGAACCTGGGCTCCTGAACCAGGCCCTCTGGGTTCCACCTTCATGCACTGTACATGAAATACCAGGTGTTGGACATGTTACGTAAATGATGTGTGCCTCATTTTTCTAGTGAATAAGTGGGGTTGATAACCCTCACAGGGTTGCTGCGAGGGCTTAGTTAATACATAGAAAGTATTTCATAGGTGCTCCCAAATTGTCAGCATATTTATCAGAACTGAATGCAGGAAACAGCATTCGACAGTGACAGGGCAAAGTGTAGGCAGGAGCAAGGAGCTGCTGGTTAAGTGGCATAGCCAGTGTGTGGCTTCCACTGCAGCCATGGTGCAGCAAGATCATTCCCTCCTCCCTTCTGGGGCACTTGGTGACACATGTGAGGACCATGCTGAGGTCAAATGCCCTGCAGAAAAGGGCAGTGCTGGGGCTTGGGACCCTCTCAAACACCCTTAGCTCCAAGTTGATAGGCCTACCAAGAAGCCTTTGGTTTTACTTTCCTTTGCCTAGGAATTCTTAAAACACCACTTGCTCATTGCTGAGACTCAGCCACTCTGGAGCAGTTTTATCAGGAATTTTCATTTTCTGTTTAGATCATTACCGAGTTATTGGCAGTTGGCGCTGAGGGACCAAACTTGACAAGTGTTGGTGAAATTCTCGTTTTCTCATCTAGTCAGACTGACCCCTCACTATACCTGCTAGGTGACTCTCCTGTCAATCTCTCCTGGGCTTCTCCCAGTCGTCTCTGCCAGCCTCACCTGAGCCCCAGACTCCTCATCCTGGTCTGTTCACTCTACTCTCGCAAAGATGTGCATTTTTTTCTGGACTTCTGATTGTAATGAACCATTCAGATAAATACAGATTTGTATGTCTGCTGCATAAAACGATCCAGATCCCCAAGGACCTTTAACTTCAGATTCTTCTGGAAGACTGTAGGATTGTTTTGGGGGGCAGGGGTAAATGCGACTAAGTTGTATCCACTCATGCAGGCTGTGGGTTACCCAGGACTGGACGCTTTAAGTGCTGATGTAGTGGAGTCTTCCCTGCCAGTCTTCTCTGAGCACGGGTGGTCAGACAGTGGCTGCACTTCAGGCTGGCCTGGTCAGGAAGCACCTATAGCCCTTAAGGCCCTGAGTGCTCTGCCTGGCCTAGTTTTCCAGGCCTGGTTACTTTTGGTTTTGCCTCTTGCCTCTGTCATCGTTTAGAGCATGATTATGAATGATAACATTAAATGACAAAATGGTTATGGGAACATGCTCTGATGGATTCACTCCCCAAGACTGGCCACTTCTATGAAAGGATCTATCAGGTGAATCCATCTAGTTCCTAGCAGTTTCCACTGCTCATTTTATGGAGCTACCAACTTTAAAACATACGTTGGGGTCACATGAGGCTAAAATCCAACTTTATTTTTTAAAGCTTATTTTTTTCTTTCAAAAAAAAAAAAACGTGATGGGGAGGCGAAAGAGAAGGAGAAGCACTCTTTTTTTTTTTTTTTTTTTTTGGAGAAGCACTCTTAACAAGGTCTCATGCTATGCCCTCTCAGCCTTCCCATGGGCACATGCCCAGTGTGCACTGGTTGACTGGAGAACAGAACCAAACCCACAATCTTCCATACGGATTCAGCTTCGTGTGAGCATGACTTACTGCTGCACCCTGAGCTGACCCAAACTCCAACTTATTATTTTAGAGATGAGAAAACAGAGACTTCGAGGAACTGTGTACTTTACAAATGGCTATTGAAAAGGCCAGGGCAGGGACCAGCAGTTAGCGTAATGGCTATGTCGCTGGACTCCCCTGTACTCGACCGCGGTTCATGTCCCAGACTCGGTGGCTTAAAATTCACGCTGGGCGCTTGTGTGTGCGTGCCCGCCCAAGATCCCTAGAGGTGAATGGAGGAGAAGGGATTGCGGTGTGGCCATGCCCCTGGGGGGATAATTTCTCACTTTTTATCTCTCTGTCTCTCTCTGTCTGGTGAGCGCACATGCCATATAGGAAAAAAAGCTCTAAAAAAAAAAAAAAAAAAAAAAAAAGAAAAGGCCAGGGCAAAATTGATGTTTTTGTTGTTTTTTACTTCTGATTTTGTTTTTACAAAAATAGCTAAACTATATTGGGCAGAGGAAACAGATGAAATATATTCTAATTGTATAAGCTAGTTTTTATCATCATTTCTGATTTTGTTTTTACAAAAATAGCAAAAATATATTGGGCAGAGAAAACAGATGAAATACATTCTAATTGTATAAGCTAGTTTTTATCATCAGACTTATGTAACAGTGGAGACAATCAAAGCTTGAAGAACTTGAGTACTTTGCCCAGAATTAAATGAGGTGGGACAGGGTTCAAGCTCTCATGCGTACCCTCGGAGCGCACCACAATGTGATGCATGGTGTCTGCGCTGAGCTTCCTCCCACCCAATCCCAGCATGTAAAGGAAGCAGAGGAAGGTCTGTTACTGCTATTTCACAAGGTTGGAGACTGAGCATCAGAAAATATGACAATCAGGGAAATGACTTGATGTCGCCCCCTAGAGGCTGGACTATGGGATTCCAGGATGCTTATTATTCCAAGAAGAAAACCTACACTCAGCCCTCAGCGTGGTAAAGGGACGTGGCCCTGTATCTTGTGCTAAATCATCAGCTTTTGCATGTCTGAGGGTCCCACGTCCTACCAGCAGTTAACTACTTTCAATATCACTCCTAGTAACAATAGAATCTTTGGAGCACTTAGGCTTCTAGTTTCTTTCCCCTAACAGATTGATAGAGTATTTAAATTCAGAAATATTATGTTTACTGTTTTTCAAAAGATGCCAGGGAATAGCCAACGTACAATATGTGTATTTTTTTATTTGCAATATTATAGTTTTCACCCTGAACACCCATTGGCTGATATACAGGAAGATTTGGAGCTGTTATAGTTGTCAACTGGATTGGACTTGGCTTATACGCCCAGGTCAGTTTCTGAATCAGGGATAAAATACTGTTTATCCCTGTTGACGCTGCTTAGCAGAACCTGTGTGTCCTGCCAGAACGGTAGCTCTATGCTGCCATCTACTGGCAATATAGAGAAAATGCTTTTCTTGTGTATTTATTTGAAAATGCTGCAAAATGGAATTTAACAGAAACTCAGAAAAAATAGAAAGAAAAAAAAAGCCATAAAACATAATAGATGTCTATATTCTGGAGAAAGAAGGCTGCAAAGATTATTTCAAAACCAGAAAAACTGTAAATTAAAGTAATGAAGTTATGCTATGCTTCCATTTTCTTTTCAACACATGCTACAGTTGCTGTTAGAACTTTTGGACTGAAATCAAATACCTACCATGGTATTGAATCAGACAGAAGTGTTGAGCATTATTTCCTAGAGATGTGCAATTTTCATCTTGGCTAAAACCAATTTAGAACTAAGGAAGTCAATAGGGTAGAATTCTCCCAAGATCCAGCAGACAAAGATCACAGTAAAAGGGAATTCTTGATATAAAATAGCATTTGTAATCCCTTAAAATGACTCAGAAAATATTGTACTCGCTGTGAATCATGATTTTACTTGAGATTTCATCCGTTGAATCTACAGACGCTTTCGGAACAAGGGACTTAAATGTAATTTTCCAAGTTACTAAGAATATCAAGCATTTTAGGGGCTCTTGTGAGTTGAGACTCTATCCTCAAAAAACTGAAAATCTGCATTGCCAGAATTTTAATTTTTTATTTTTTCTAAGTATAATTAAACCTTAAAGCATTAAGAACTCGTAATTTTGCTGGAAATATAATTTTAAGTGCTATTTCTTTTGCTTGGTTTTAGGTCAAAGGTCAGTCCTCATGTACACCTTCTCTGACCACTTGCTACATTTTATCGGCTGCTGTCTGCATTTCTAACATTGTACATGGCTGCTTATGATTAAATATTTATTTGTGTGACATTTTGTCAATTCCCCACCCCTCTACACTAGGCATGTTTGTTTTCCATGCCTGGTAGGCAGTAGATATTCAATAATTATTTGTTGAATATCCTTTAATGGTATAGGGTGGAGGGGCTTCAAAAAGTTCATGGAAAATATGTATCATGAAAAACTATGCATAGATTTCAAAATTATTTTTAAACCATAATTAAACTCACACTTTAATTCTACTTTCCATGCACTTTTAAACATTTGTTCATTTATGCTAATTTCTTCCATGAGAGACAGAGCCAGAGATGGCATCGGCAACAGGGTCTCTATGCCATGGTCCACAGTAGGGTGCCAGCATCGGGATCTTGGGTGCACACGCATACCTGGTGTACTCTGGGAGGTCTCTGGATGTGAATCTGGAACTTTCCCATGTGGATCAAGCTCAGTGAGCGTGGTGTTCTTTAGCTGCTCTACTTGTACAAACTTTTTGAGTTGTTCTCATAGGTCTTGGTGTCAATATTTCTCAGCCCCAATCCCTCTTACTTCCTTATCCATATCTAGTGACAATTCTGTGTCTGAGACAAATTCGAATCTTATAATTCAGTTATGCTCAGTGTGCTCCTAAACTATGTACAACGAAGAAAAGTCGATGCTTTCGAGTTCAACGAACTCTGCTAATACGGGTTGAAATATCAAGGCTTTTCAGGGAGCTCACATTCCAGTTAACCAAAGCATCCCATTTTCTAGGTAATGTTTTTAAGTTTCTTTATTTCTCCCATAAAACAAAGAGAGAAAGAAAAAAAATCCCCTACAACAGAGTCTTTGTGGCATGATCCATTCCCAATCTCAACCAGCCCTGTCATGGACACACGTGTGTACCAGTGTGTACAGGGAGACCTCAGGGGTGAAGCCAGCACCTCCCCAAAGTCTGGGCCACCTCCTTTGGTTTTAAGGTCATCAAATGAATATTCTCTTCTATGCTCAGCAAAATATCTCAACCTCGATTGACAAATCAATGTTGGGGTGCTGCATGCTCTTGGCAAGAACTACTTGTATCTTCACTCATCTGCACTGCCATTTCCCCCCCCGGATTCCATCTGCCGTGAAGAATCTGTACCGTTTGAGGAAGAGATATCATTTGTAGTAGCAACTGGTGTTTCTCTGAAAGTCTGCAGTGCACTGGAAGGATACAATTCCATGGGTTAAAACCAAATGCACTTAGCCATCTTTATCAGACTCAGTGTCATAAGCCGCCAATGTTTCATATTTCTGGGAGGCTTGTAACTTGTCAGCTTGGGCAACAGCGACCTCTGCTTGTGGCCATGCCCCTGTCACCATTTCAGGATTGATGATCAAGTTCAGTCTGTGAGTCACTTCTCGATGAGCTCCTGTCTACACTGCTGTTCGAAGGGCTGATTGTTGCAGAGCAGTGTTTCCTTCTGCTTCTGAAACCTTGTATACAACAGGCCCAGAAAACCTGTGGGCTGTGTTCAAAAGCACATTTGATATTTGCCTTCTTTTCCATTTGGTTTTTAGGTATTTGTTGAAGTGAACTGTTTTCTGAATCTCTAGCAGGAAAATTAAAAAAAAAAAGGAGTTACTCTCTAAATAAATTTTGCCACTTGGACAGCCATCAGGTTTTACCTGGTGAGGGCCCCTGTGGGTAACACACTTGATCTTCTTGATGTGGTACTGTCCTCTGGAGTTTCCAGAACTTGAAGGACACCAGATAGTTAGTACCACTTTCAAGTTCAAAGTCAACATGATGTTAGGCTATGATTTTATGAATTTATGCTAAAAATATTGGCTAAGAGAAGGAAAAAAATGAAAAAAACAATACAGGCAGGGCAGAACAGTGTTTCAGAGTGTTTTTGTGTGTTCACTCATTCTTATTTGTTCTTGTTATGCTCTTTTGAGGAAGGAAATGATTCTGTTTGTGCTAAATATTATAAGGTATTGTTCACTAAGTTTCAGTTTACCACGTATTTGCTTTTCCAATGCAGTTTGAGTTTCTGGGACTTGGCCTCATTTTGCTGTCATCTCTTCGAAAAGCATAGCAAAAGTTAGCTGTTCCCTCATCAGGATCCAGACCTCCGCTTTTATTATTGTTGTATTTCCCTGGGCTATCTCACTCCCTAGTCAAATATACACTGGCCAGTAGAGAATCAAAGACAGCTATCAAAAGAGAACTACATAACTTACCTCTTTTTAGACAACTGGACTTTTATAAGAATTGCTCGATGTTCTTGTTCTTGGGAAATTTGATGCTGACAAATTCTGCTGTTATTGAAATCTGATCTGTCGAAGGTTGCGTATGCCTAGTGAAGAAAACAGAAAGATCATCCTAGATGAAGGGAAATTAGGTGGCAGGTATTTAGTCCTAGAAAGGTAACTCCTTGATGTGAGATAAAAGCATGTCCCGCATTAGGTAAAGACCCACCCTAAATTATAATTAAAGCAAAATGAACTGTAATTATGAATACTGTAACAGATCCCTAGCAGAAAAATCTTAATACCCATGCAAACTCCACTGCAGTGGTCTTTACAAGTGCAGAGGATGGAATGTGTCAGGGTGCTCATGTGCAAGGGAGAGGATGTCCTGAAACTTGACTTCTACATTAAGTTAGACAAATAACCCTGGTGATTTTTCCTTTGATGAAGAGTTAACCAATAGAACAGGAGAAGAAATGTAGGACTATTTGGGTCAGACATTTTTAAAGCGAGGAGCCCACCCAACTCTTGTCCTTTCATTCTCTTATTACCAGCGGATATATGACATGATGAGGGGAGTTGGGGAAAGGTGTAGGTATCGATAGTAAAGAATGTAATAGGAAAGAAGGGTCCTACATTCCGAATTATGATGTGGTCACCACGTCAGCTTTGGACCACCTACCTGGATTTTTAATGACTGAGAAATATGATATTTTTGAATAACCATTATGATTTTGAGTCTTTCTGTTCCTTGTTATAATATATACCCTAATCAATAGGGATGGAGGTGGTTTTATCATTGTATCTGATCTTTTTTTTTAATGCTTATTTGTTTATTCCATGAGCAAGACAGAGAAAGAGGAAGAGAGAGAGGGAGAGGAGAGAGAGAGACAGCACCACCAAAAGAGTCTTGAGGCCTTGATCTACCCTCAGACTCAGCCAGCCCAGATTCTGGGCACAGCATGCCTGTCATACTCAGAGAGGTCTCTAGACACCGACTGGCAGCTTTTCATGTGGGTCTTCCTCGCACAGCACTGTGTTTTACTGCTGCACCACTCTCTGGTCGCCCATCACGGTATCTTTTCTTATTAGAACTAGCACTAAGATCTAGGATGGTAAAATCATAAAAATGCTAATAACACAGAGAAGATCTACACTTGGGTTGGCCCTGTGACCTGGTGGTTAAGGAAACTGGAATCAGCACGGTCCACCATGAGGCTCAATTCCTGGCCCAAGTGGTGTAAAAACACACTGGGTTCATGTGCATACATAGCCCAAATCCCCAAAGGATGGAGAAATGGAGAAGGGATTGTTGCATAACCATGCCCCTCGGGGAGTGCTCCCCGCCGCCCCCCCGTCTCTCTCTGCTGAGCAACTCTGACAAAGATAATACCAAATATCTATATTCAATTTCTGGCCCTATCACTTGCTTTTTCTGTAAATTTGAGCAAGGTATTTATTCTCTTTGTGCCTCAATAGATCTGTTCTGTGAAATGGAGGTATAAGTAGTGCTCAATGTGCAAGGCTGATACTGGATTAATGAGATAATATGAGAATACAGTTCCACACATAGTAATCATCTAGTTGATAACTGCTATAATTACTATTTTTCAACTGCTTTTGTGATCACTAGCAACTATGAATATATAATTTGGTATCTTAAGTATAGTGATGCCCTCTCTATATGGCCAATTTCTTTCTTTCTTTTTTTTTTTTTTGTCTCCATAGGATGTGTATGCTTGCCAGAGGGGGGGAGAGAGAGAGAGAAGAGAGAGAGAGAGAGAGAGAGAGAGAGAGAGAGAGAGAGAATGACTATCCCAGGGAGGATGGCTATGCCCCAATCTCTTTTCCTCCATTCTCCTCTCAGGATTTTGGACACACTATGCACACGTGCCTGGGGTGATTTTCAAGCCGATGGGTCCGGGACTCAAACTACAGTTGGCCATGTGAAAGTCCAGTGCCTTAACCACCAAACCATCTGCTGGCTCAACATTCTAATATTTAAAGCAATCACTTGTTTCTTTTGATAATATGAAATGATTGTGCTTTAGAATCTCCTACAAAGATAAGAATCAGGCCATGAACACAATAACTCTTTTAATGTAAACAAATAATTATATGATCAGCTGTGAAACCGAAAAGATGATATTAATAATAAAAGAAGTCATAGTAAGTCCAATTGATGAAGGAGGGATCTGCAGATGGTGTAATGGTTATGTCTCTGGACTTCCTTGTAGTCGACCACAGTTGGAGTCCCGGACCTGGTAGCTTAAAACTCACAGGGGGCGTGTGTGCATTGCATGACCAAAAACCCCTGAAGAGAATGGAAGTGAATGGTTTGTGGAGTGCCATACCCCCTAGAGAGTGATTTCTTGCTTTCAGTATCTCTGCTTTTCTCTGTCTTTCTGGCAAGTGCCCATTCCCCATAGCAAAAATCTCTCTCAAAAAATTGATGGAGGAATTTTTTTTTTTTTAAAGTTTATTTGTTTCTTCCATGGGTGAAGTGAGAGAGACAGCTACTCTCAATAGGGCAATAGGGTCCTCACACTGTAGTCTAATCCAGCCTCAGTCAGCCCAGATCACAGCGCGTGGGCCATCAGTGTGTAGAGGGATTCCCTGGGACACAAACACAGAACCTTCCCTTTCGGTCCCAGCAACACAGAGCACTGCATCACTGCTGTACCATCTTGGCTTGCCCAGGTTGAGGACTTCTATTGCTAGGCCTTGTTCTAACTTTTTAAAATGTGTTATCTCCTGCAGTCTTCACTTCAACTGCCTAAGATGGGCCTTATCTCGCTCCTAGTAAGGGTGAGATAAACTGAGAACAGTTGGTTATGCTTCTTGCCCCTTAATACATAACCATTAAAGATTAGATGTGAAATCCAAGTTTAGTTGTTAGTTGGCCAAAGCCTATTTATTTTCTATTGTATCACTCTACCTCCTTGAACTCTGGTCTAAGGAGGCATTCAGTCAATGTCTGTGGTTTCTGTTCAACACATTTGGGTAAATGTACAAATTTCCCACTTTCACATTTCTTACAAGGTTGAAAGTACCCTAATTTGTGATTTTAGGAAGGTGAAGGGAGTCTCCTCTCTTTGAATCGAAAGGATAACAGTTTTTGTTTTTCTTCACATATTATAGCATATGTATTTTTAATGAGTTAGGTGATAACCTAGAAGCAAACAGAAACATAAAGAAGTGATAAGCTAATTCTAAATTCTCGGTCTCAGTTTCTTCACTTGAAAAAATAAATCTGGCTGGGCTAAATCATCACCAGCTCTTCTAACTATAATTGTCATTATTTAAGTAGAACCCTCTCTATTCTTTCCCTCTGTCTCAACTTTACATCTCCCCCTCCCTTCTTCCTCCTTTCCCTAAATTACTCATATTAAAATATTTTACTTAGCTTTAATCATCCTGAATGGGCCATCTGCTTCTGTATTTCATCAAAAAGCACAATTTGATCATGGCTGCTATAGAAGAACATTTGCATTATTTATATTATAAGCAAATGAGTCTGACATTTATACCACTGTGGCCTAAATTCTCCTAAATCTTGTGAAATGTGTGTGATATGTAGAGTCTTAGAAAGCTCTTAAGAAGGGTTTTGCAGTTGAACACGTCTCTTTGATCTTCTCAAGACTTCAAAGCTGCAAGTGTAGAATACATGAATATTTCTGAAGTTCTGAAAATGATTCATAGGTAATTCAAATTTAGTCTCAGGATTTTAGTATATGACCAATGAGTGATGCATATATCAAGTGGATGTTATTTAACCGTTAATGTAAAACACAAAATCTATGTTAATCCTACAAATATTTAGTTATTATACAAGATTAGGAAAAGACTCTCCTTGTAGTGTCAACTTTAGAAAACATGATAAATGTAAATCTGTGTTTAGACTATTCAGTGTCACTTGGAAAATGATTGTTTCTTTCTAATGCAGTCATTTTAATATATTTACATAATTTCATAAGGTAGGTGTAATTCTGTTAAGTTTACTTAATTCCCTTCACTTAGAGAATAAAAGTTACTAAACAACATTTCGGAGCAGAATCTTTTACAAGGTGCTACATATATTTTGATAACTCTCCCAGGTAGGAGGTGGAAAAGAATGGAGGACATTTTAAAATAAAATAATAATAATAATAAAAGAATGCATTGACCCTGTCCTCCAAGTTCTTTTTTACTTTATTCTTGTTTTTTTGCCAGAGGGTGTGTGCACTCACCAGAGAGAGACAGAGAGAGGGAAAGTGAAAAATCAATCTCTAGTAGGGATGGCCATGCTGTAGTCCCTTCTCCTCCAGAGAGAGGGAAAGTGAGAAATCAATCTCTAGTGGGGATGGCCATGCTGTATGTAGTCCCTTCTCCTCTATTCTCCTCTCAAGATTTTGCACAGATGCCCAGCATGATTTTCAAGTTGCCAGGTCCAGGACTCAAACTTTGGTCAGCCATGTAGGGGTCCAGTGCCTTAACCACAATACTACATACTGGTCCTTCCTTCAAGTTCTTAAGAACTGGGGAGAAAAATCATATGGTATGCAAAGCAACAGAAAACTATCCTAAAGAAACAGAAACATTATAAAACAAATGTACGTGTTTTATAATTGTACATGAGTTCACATGCATGTGTAATTTAAATTTTGGAAAGATGAAGGAAAAAAGAAAGAGAAGAAGGATGAGAAAGGGAAGGAGGGAGAAAGAAGGCAAGGAGGAAAGAAGTAAGGCAGGCAGGTAGGCAGAAAGGAAAGGGAGCTCATTCACAGTCATTCATTCTAAAGTCATACTCTAGTCTGGGGTTGACGGTGTTGCTCAGGTTAACACATAACCGAAGACTGATCTTGGGTAGCAGACAGTCTGCCTTTGATGTATATTTTTTTCTTTCCCCTTTCTCTCTCATTTTTTTTCTTCTCTCTCTCTCTCTCTCTGCTCTTAATTGCCAGAGGGCTCTTGTACTTGCCAGAGAGAGAGAGAGAGAGAGAGAGAGAGAACCTGCCATGGGGCATGGTCAGACCACAATTTATTTTTTCTCTCCATTTCTCCATTCTGTAAGAATTTTGAGCACATGTACACATGTGCCTGATGTGTTTTTCAAGATCTGGGACCAAGATTTGAAGTGTGGTCAACCATGTGGGATGTGGCTTCCGATGCAGAGAGCTTAACTACTATGCTATAAAGCTGATCTTCTACTTCTATCTTCTATTTCTTTATCCTAAGAATAATTTTATATTTATGTTGAAATGTATAAATCCATTAATTTCAAATTAATTTAATTTCAAATATATAAATACATTAATTTCTTGGACCTTCTATAACCAAACCCTAAAAACATTCTTAATGTACTGAAAAAAAGATTTGGTTACAAGGGTAGTGAGGAATCTAACAGAAATACTTAAAAATATGGAGATTCTGTGACCAGCAGTTGGCATAATGGCTATGTAGCTGGACTCCCATGTAGTAGACTGTGGTTTGAGTCCTGGACCCGGTGGTTTAAACTCATGCCTGGTGCGTGTGCGTGCGTGCCCAAGATCCCAAGAGGAGAATGGAAGAGAAGGGATTGTGGCGTGGCCATCCTCCCCTGGGGAGTGATTTCTCTTTCTGTCTCTCTCTGTCTTTCTGGCAAGCACATGTGCCCTATAGCAAAAACTTCTCTCCCCCCCGCCAAAAAAAAAAAAAAAAAAAGAAAAGAAAAAAATGGAGATTCATTCATCTTTTGGATTAATATTCTATAGGAATCTATGTAATGGCAGACATAGAATTTTCAATGTATAATGCTTTTGAAGACTTATCCTTTTGTTTTTCAGATTAATGAGAGAAGTGGGACAAGTGTGTTGCATGGTGTGTGTGTCTGTGTGTGGGCATGTCCATGTTTGTGTAAAAGGGATCAGTTATGTGAACAGGCCAATGACTTTAGTCAAAGGGGAAAGGACAGGACAATCCTGTGTTGGTAGCCAAGCAGGGACTGGTGGGGTCATTTTTAAAAGTCTTATTATAATATTTTCTACCATTTATCTTTTTTCCTCTCTCTCTCTCTTTTTTCTTCTTTTTCTTTTTGCCATGGGATACATGTGCTTGCTGGAGAGAGCCAGAAAGAAACAGAGAGAGAAAGTGAGAAATCACCTCTCAGGAGAGATGGCCCTACAATCCCTTCTCCATTCTCATCTTGGCATTTGGGGCATGCACACACACACAAACACATAGATACTCAGCTTGAGTTTCAATCTGCCTGGTCCAGGATAGAACCATGGCTCGCCATGTGGGACTCCAGCACTCTAACTACCACACCATCTGCGTGCCCGTATACTTTCCCCTTTTTTTTAAGCCATTGTTGTAGACCTTTCTTGGCTTTCAAGTTTTCTATTTCTGTGAACTTTAGCCATGCCAGTAGCAGCATTTTTATCATCCTAGCAAGATACGTCTCAAGGTGAAAGATCCTTAGAAGAGAGAATTTGAACAGTAATTTTCTGGATTATACATACTTCTGAAAAGAGTAAGAGAAGGGAATTAGTATTTGTAATTTTTTTTTTCCTCATGCTTTTGCTAGTTCTTCCATTTAAGTGAATTGGACACAAAGTTGTTTCTTCCAGACATTAGGAACTCCAACAGTGTTTCTTAGATCCTTTTCTATCAAACATTTCTACTGACCTTCTTCGCAGCATCTGCATCTTGATGTAAAAGCTAAGCCCCAGGGAATGGAAATCAGAAGAAATAACAGCAGACTTTGCTCAACTTTTTTTTTTTCTTTAATAATTTCAACTGAAGTTCAATTGTATACAGTTACTCTGAGCTTCTGCTCAAGATGGGTCAAAGGCATGAGAAGTAGCAGGGGCAGTGCTTGGTATGTAAGTCTTGCATAGTGCAGACTGGATGCTGGGCAGAATTTCCCGTTTCCCTCTGTATTGTACAACTTGAAGAGGTACAAGAATCATTTAATAGGTGACATGTATATCTGTGTTGATATATATGTCACAAAGATGTTAGCCCAACAGTCTGGCCAGGCATTCTATATAGTTATTCCTAGAATTTATGAAATTGTACTATCTTTGACAGCTGTGAGGATGTTGGTGTTTTAAAAAATATTTTAATTAAATGACTTATTTCTTCTCTTTAAGTTTTTGGTTGACTTGCATATTTTTGCCTATGGATGAGCTCTGAAGATAAATTTCTACAATTGAAGAAAGATAAGAAAGAGAATTAAGTGAAATGAATGTTTAATCAACTTTAAGCATTCAAAAATTTAGCTGGTTTTATAGGATCGATTTTCTTTCACATTATATAAAGATATTTAGTTTTCTGCGTATATGCCTCATGGACTTGACTGTAGTAGGAAAATGCCAATACACCTTTAATAATAGTCAGGACATGCTTCCCAAGAGAAGAGAAAATGGCAATGGGAAAATAAGGTAGGGCCTGATTTTGAGTGCTAAACCTTGACATCTAGTTTTTAATGGAGTTTAATATTACTGACCTGATTGAAGTGTACTTTAGATACAGTACAGTGCACTTTTTAAAAGTGTATAGTTTGATAAGTTTTGATAAATGTAGACATCTACATCACCATTACCACAATCAAGACACAGAATATTTTGTTCACACCGTGAAAAATTCCCTTGCTCTTCCCCAATCAACTCCTTTCATATCTCAGGTCTTAAGCAGCAAGTGATCTCCCTTCTGTTATTGTTGGTTAGATTTTTCCTTTCTGGAGTTTCAAATAAATGTAACCATACAGTATACACTAACTTGAGTTTGGTTATTTTCACTCTAATTATTCTGAGATTTATTCACTTCATGAATTTGTGGTTTGGTCCTTCCCAGATGCCACGTTGTAGAGATGGCACTCTTTGTTCATCCATTTACCTGCTCGTAGATACTTGGGTTGTGTCTAGTTTGGATAAGGTATGGATAAAGATTCTATAAACATTCTGTACAAATCTGCGCATGGACATACGCTTTTCTTTCTCTTAGGTAAATATCTAGAAATTGATTGGTTGGATCATACGGTAGGTATTTGTGTAACTGGGAAAGAAATTGTCACACTGTTTTTCATAGTGGTTGGCTTGGACAATTTTACATTCCCACCTGCAAAGTTTAAACATTTTAGTTCTGTCAAATCTTTCCTAACATTTTCTATTGTCAATCGTTTTAGTCCCAGTTGTTCTTGTAAATATGTAGTGGAACCTAATTATAGTTAACAGGTGCATTTTCCTGTTGAATAATGAAAGTGAGACTCTAGTCCTGCCATTATTGGCCACTAATTTTCTAATTTCTAGGAAGTATCTACTGGAGTCTTTTTGTGATTTTAAATATATTTGTCTTCTAATAAAGTTGTAAGACTTCTTCATATACAGAATTTTCAATATAAGTTCTTTTTTGGATATGCATATGCAGTAAATAGTTTTTCATAGTTGAAGGTTTTCCTTTTTTTGTCTAAATGTATAAAATATTCAAAACTAGTGATTTGCGAGGCTTGAGCATGGATTGCAAGGTCTCTGTGTGAAGCATATTAGAGGATGATCTGATACCTGTTGCTCATTTCCATACCCTTTCACCACTTCTGATGTCTGATGGTCATGGACAGTAATGAGGGCAGGGGATCAACTACCTCATCTGAGCAAAATTTCTAAAAATAGTGTTTTTTTTTTCCCCAGGCCATAAGGTACATAAATATTCAGAATAGCATATGTGTATATATATATATATATATAATTTTTTTTAAAACTAGTTGCTTCCTCTAGTGGTAAAAATGTACAATGGTTCTGGATGGTGATGCTTACAATAAACAGTGAAAATCTCTCTTGTATTCAGGGTTAACAGGAGAGTGAACTCCCTTAAAAATGGACATTATATGTCCAATGAACTCATCTAACATTCTTGCTATCAATAAGCTTTTCTAAAACTGATGCTAGGACAGAACTTAGGAGTCTTAGCTAGGACAGATGGGGAAATTGTTTCTGGAAATTATTTTCAAATATTATTACTTGTGGTTATTCTCTGGAGTCCAAGGGGAAGTCTGTTATGTTCTGTTTCTTATATGCTCTCTCCCTATCTGCTGTGAGATTCCTTCTGATTTAGTCATGGTCTCCAAAAAAATAGAACAGCAGAATATAAATACATAGGGGAGAAGTGCATTGTAAAGAACTGGGTCACACCATCGTGGAGGCTGGCAAGTTCAACATCTGCAGGGTGGGATGGCAGCTAGAGAACCAAAAGAGCTGATTCTTCAAGTTTGAGTCTGAGCATAGTTTTCAGTAGAACCAGGAAGAGCTGATATTGCAAATGAAATCCAAAGGCAGCCTGCTAGAGTATTCTCTTTTGCTCTGAGAAGGTTGTTCATTTTGTTCTATTCAGGCCTTCGATTGATGGGATGAATCCTGCCTCTGTCATGGAGCAGTCTGCTTTATCCAGTGTCAACAATGTAAATGTTAATCTTCCCCAAATACACCCCCACAGAAACATTCAGAATAATGTTTGACCACAAATCTGTGCACTCTATGGCCCAGCTAAGCCAGCACATAAACTTAATCATAACTCTTTCAAAGGCCAAGGAGTGTGCTCATCATCTAACAGCACCTAGAATACCAGGCAGAACACATTACAGACATGAAACCAACTTTTCAGGCTTTTTCTTGAAAGCAAACCCTTCAGCCAATGGCAACGGCTCTCTTCTGTCTTGACTCAAGGGGTGTTCATCCTGCCTGCCTGCCCTGTGCAGAATGATAAAACAGACTATCACTGGTTGTCTTTCTCCGGGCACCGCCTGTAATGCCCTTTATCAACACTAATCCCCTCCTTGGTTTTGTTGGTCTGTATGTCTCTGAGGCCCTAAAGCAGGAGCTTGCATCAAATTCCTCTGTTCAAGGCAAGGGTCAAGAATGGGGAGAGGGGGGGAACCAGCCGTTAGCGTAATGGCTAACCCGGACCCGGTGGCTTAAAAAACTCATGCCGGGTGCGTGTGCGTGCGTGCCCAAGATCCCGAGAGGAAAATGGAGGAGAGGGGATTGCGGCATGACCATCCCCCCTGGGGGGTGATTTCTTGCTTTCTGTCTCTATGTCTCTCTCTGTCTGTCTGGCGAGCGCACGCACCCTACAGTGAAAATCTCTCCAGTTGAGGGGGATTTACAGATGACTTATCAAATGGCTTCCAAAGCCAAAATTCCTTACGATGAAGAGATAAGCTGTAGGAATTGGATCTAGTTTCTAGGGACCTTTGTCCTTATCTCAACTTCCTCTTCTGTCCCTACTCAGCCAGGAGGGCCCGAAAGTCTGCTGAAGGGTTCTTATACAACTGAGGTGCAATTGAAAGTAGAAACAGGTGTTGTTTTTTTTTTTTTTTCTCATTCCTATTTCGAATTCAATACCCCTATACGTTGTTCCATTCTGCTACCCACCTGTCTTATGCTGTTCATGACTTTCTAGGGTCCCACAGTGTAGTGCCTCAATAGGTCAGGTGGTTTCCAAGGCTTCAGGACACCCCTACCCCCCAATTCTGTCTTCATTAACGTATATTTGCTCTGTGCCGTTCCTTCAAGGTACTGACTACAGCTGGGCCACTGACAAATTGACTCAAAATAAAGTGCTACTAGAATAAAAGAGCTCTGCTACTCTTCTTAGATAATGTTCACATATGATATCTCTTCAACCTGAATTTGCCTGTCAGCATCTATATTCCTTTTTTTTTAATGTCAGAAAGTTTATTACTTTGGGTTTTGAATAAAATCTCTACCAGCGTCCCTTTTATTCAGAATAATTTAGCACACATATTTTGACTGCTGGAAGCATTTCAACCACCATTTACTGAGGACTGAGTTCTGAAGGTGAAAACACAAAACCGTGCCATCAAGAAGCTCTCAATCGAGGGGGAAAGGCGGACATGTATATACAAATCTATAATCCGAGGAAAGGTTTAGTGCCATATTAAGTTACAAATTGCTTTGAGAGCCCTGAGGAAGGAGTAATTAATTCCAGCTGGGATGAAAGCTCTACTTTTACATGTTCAATTTACGAGTACTCAAAATATGAAAAAAATATCTGACAGATGGGGAAATTGTTTCTGGAAATTATTTTCAAATATTATTACTTGTGGTTATTCTCTGGAGTCCAAGGGGAAGTCTGTTATGTTCTGTTTCTTATATGCTCTCTCCCTATCTGCTGTGAGATTCCTTCTGATTTAGTCATGGTCTCCAAAAAAATAGAACAGCAGAATATAAATACATAGGGGAGAAGTGCATTGTAAAGAACTGGGTCACACCATCGTGGAGGCTGGCAAGTTCAACATCTGCAGGGTGGGATGGCAGCTAGAGAACCAAAAGAGCTGATTCTTCAAGTTTGAGTCTGAGCATAGTTTTCAGTAGAACCAGGAAGAGCTGATATTGCAAATGAAATCCAAAGGCAGCCTGCTAGAGTATTCTCTTTTGCTCTGAGAAGGTTGTTCATTTTGTTCTATTCAGGCCTTCGATTGATGGGATGAATCCTGCCTCTGTCATGGAGCAGTCTGCTTTATCCAGTGTCAACAATGTAAATGTTAATCTTCCCCAAATACACCCCCACAGAAACATTCAGAATAATGTTTGACCACAAATCTGTGCACTCTATGGCCCAGCTAAGCCAGCACATAAACTTAATCATAACTCTTTCAAAGGCCAAGGAGTGTGCTCATCATCTAACAGCACCTAGAATACCAGGCAGAACACATTACAGACATGAAACCAACTTTTCAGGATTTTTCTTGAAAGCAAACCCTTCAGCCAATGGTAACGGCTCTCTTCTGTCTTGGCTCAAGGGGTGTTCATCCTGCCTGCCTGCCCTGTGCAGAATGATAAAAAAGACTATCACTGGTTGTCTTTCTCCGGGCACCGCCTGTAATGCCCTTTATCAACACTAATCCCCTCCTTGGTTTTGTTGGTCTGTATGTCTCTGAGGCCCTAAAGCAGGAGCTTGCATCAAATTCCTCTGTTCAAGGCAAGGGTCAAGAATGGGGAGAGGGGGGGAACCAGCCGTTAGCGTAATGGCTATGTCGCTGGATTCCCACATAGTCGACCACGGTTCGTGTCCCGGACCCGGTGGCTTAAAAAACTCATGCCAGGTGCGTGTGCGTGCGTGCCCAAGATCCCGAGAGGAAAATGGAGGAGAGGGGATTGCGGCATGACCATCCCCCCTGGGGGGTGATTTCT
>NW_006199230.1:953084-965844 GCF_000334495.1 Tupaia belangeri chinensis
CCACCCCCCCTAGAAAGAAAAACTCCCCAAAAAAAAAAAAAAAAAAAAAAGAATGGGGACATGGGTGGCTGTTAGTTGAGGGGGATTTACAGATGACTTATCAAATGGCTTCCAAAGCCAAAATTCCTTACGATGAAGAGATAAGCTGTAGGAATTGGATCTAGTTTCTAGGGACCTTTGTCCTTATCTCAACTTCCTCTTCTGTCCCTACTCAGCCAGGAGGGCCCGAAAGTCTGCTGAAGGGTTCTTATACAACTGAGGTGCAATTGAAAGTAGAAACAGGTGTTGTTTTTTTTTTTTTTTCTCATTCCTATTTCGAATTCAATACCCCTATACGTTGTTCCATTCTGCTACCCACCTGTCTTATGCTGTTCATGACTTTCTAGGGTCCCACAGTGTAGTGCCTCAATAGGTCAGGTGGTTTCCAAGGCTTCAGGACACCCCTACCCCCCAATTCTGTCTTCATTAACGTATATTTGCTCTGTGCTGTTCCTTCAAGGTACTGACTACAGCTGGGCCACTGACAAATTGACTCAAAATAAAGTGCTACTAGAATAAAAGAGCTCTGCTACTCTTCTTAGATAATGTTCACATATGATATCTCTTCAACCTGAATTTGCCTGTCAGCATCTATATTCCTTTTTTTTTAATGTCAGAAAGTTTATTACTTTGGGTTTTGAATAAAATCTCTACCAGCGTCCCTTTTATTCAGAATAATTTAGCACACATATTTTGACTGCTGGAAGCATTTCAACCACCATTTACTGAGGACTGAGTTCTGAAGGTGAAAACACAAAACCGTGCCATCAAGAAGCTCTCAATCGAGGGGGAAAGGCGGACATGTATATACAAATCTATAATCCGAGGAAAGGTTTAGTGCCATATTAAGTTACAAATTGCTTTGAGAGCCCTGAGGAAGGAGTAATTAATTCCAGCTGGGATGAAAGCTCTACTTTTACATGTTCAATTTACGAGTACTCAAAATATGAAAAAAATATCTGCTAGATAAAGATAGGCCTACTGCAGAACGACTCGCATTCCATACACTTAATATGCAACTGCACTCCAGTCGTTTAGAAGAAGACACAGCCTTTCATCTTCGGTGACTGAAAACGGTCCCTCCAACTTCCTCAGTAATTCAGATTGGTTATGGCAGTCATCCCTCCAGCTTAAGCAGAATCAAAGTGCTGGCTTGAAGACACTGCCACACCACCAAAACCAAAGCCTGTTTCTTTAAAATTATTGACTAGTTAACAAGATAATGGATAGTTTCCAGAGAAGTTTTGGGAAGATCACCTAAGTCAGATGTATAAGCAGTATATCCAAGCACCAAAGCCATTATTTTGGGGTGGTAGTAGTGGTGGGGGTGGGGATTTGTTGTTGCTATACACTAGAGCTTTATTTGCAGGCTTTTGGCACTAGAAGGAGAAACCACAGTCCAAAGTCTTCCCATGGGAGGGCTCAAAGATTGTCCTCCCCATATTGTGCTAGGACCACTAGAAGCTGGATAAAGGATAAAGTAAGGATAAGAAATAAACCTGTTTCTAGGATTGCCAAGTAAAATCCAAGATACCCAGTAAAATTTGTGTTTTAGCTACACAATGAAAAGTTTTTAAATATAATATTGTTTCATTCAATGTCTGGGATATAATTATATTTTAAAAACTGCTGTCCTGGGGGCCAGAGGTGGTATAGTGGTTAAGGCACTGGACTCCCACATGGATGACCGTGCTTCAAGTGTGGACCTGGCAGCTTGAAACTCACACTGAGTGCGTGTGCATGCATGCCCAAAATCCTGAGAGGAGAATGGAGGAGAAGGGATTATGTTATGGTCAACCCCCCTGGAGGGTGATTTCTCATTTTTTTTGCCTTTGTTTCTAGCAAGCACACATGCCCTTTAGCAAAAATGTCTCAAAAACCAAACCAAAATAAACAAAAAAGAACTGCAGTCATTAATATGAAATTCAACTTTAACTGGGTATTTTTTATTATATAAACTACATCTGGCAAATAAACTCATTTCCTGATCCCTGAACTTGAACAGCAAAGAAAGTTACCTTACTTTGAGTACGGCAGAAAAGAAACGAAGGAAACAGAATCACTCCTAGGATTCCCTGCCCATAGGCCACGGTGTTGGAGTTGATCAAAGAACTTCTACCCATGAACTTAGATAATGTTCTAAGGTACCCACGCACCTGGCAGAAATAGGTATAATATCTCACTGGAGGAAGACATAGGTAAACGTGATCCCAGACAACCCCTACAAATAATTATGCAAAAGAAATAATCAAGAAGTTGTTAAAGAAAACCAGGCATATGACAAAATGGAACAACACAAACAAAACCAGCAGAAACAGTAGGCATTAGAAACAGCCTAAGGCAGAATAAAAATATTACAATTATATATGATATTAAATAACTCAGTTCACTGTATTTTTAACAAGTAATAATCTTAAACATACTTTCAAGGCAACTTAGCATATTAAAAAATAACCAAATACAACTTCTATTAAAGAAAAATACAGGGAACCAGCAGTTAGCGTAATGGCTATGTCGCTGGACTCCCACATAGTCAACCGCGGTTCGTGTCCCGGACCCAGTGGCTTAAAACTCACGCCAGGCGCGTGTGCGTGCGTGCCCAAGATCCCAAGAGGAGAATGGAGGAGAAGGGATTGCGGCGTGACCATCCCCCCTGGGGGGTGATTTCTCACTTTCTGTCTCTATGTCTCTCTCTGTCTGTCTGGCGAGCGCACGCGCCCTACAGTGAAAATCTCCCCCCCCCCAAAAAAAAAGAGAAAAAAAAAAAAAGAAGAAAAATACAAAAACACAAATTAAAAGTTGTCAGAGAGCAGATTGGACTTGGCAGAATAGATAATTAATAAAATTGAAATCGGGTTAGGAATTACACTAATTTAGCACAAATCTCATGTGTATTTTCATTTATTTATCAATGTGTCTCTCAAGAAAGAGATATTGGAAACAGTCATTCCTGTCTTTCTGAAATAAGTAGTCATCCTTGTCCTATAAGAAATAACTTATGGCCAATAATAATAAAACTGATTTCCAGTTAAGTGATTTTAACAAAAAGAAGAAAATATTCATAAAGCCAAATTATGAGAAAGCTGGTGGCAAAATTATTGTTTGTTTGTTTGTTTGTTGTTGTTTTTTTCTGGTGGTTTGTTACCTGTCCTAGAGAAATCAGGAGAATTTACTAAAACCCATTATAAACAATAAGAGACTAGTAAAGTGACCATTTGCAAGTGAATTGTTTTTAAATAGACAACTAGAAAAATGTTACAACAGCATTTACATTGAGATAGTTAACGTGTATTTGTGGGAGCTATATAAAGGGACTTTGAAAAGTTCATGGGAAGGGCTGGCCCCATAGCTTAGTGGTTAAGGGAGCCAGATTCCATAAGGCCAACTGTGAGTCAAATCTAGGCTCTGGTGGCTTGAAAAACACATGGGTTGCTTGTCCATGCATGCCCAAAATCTCAACAGGAGGGAGAAATGGAAAAGCAGAGATGTGGCATGACCGTGTCCCATGGCAGGGCTGCTTTCTCCTTTTATGTCTCTCTCTGGTAAGTGTATGTGCCCTTTCAAAAGGAAGCATAATTAAGTTTCAGTTTATTATGCTGTAAAACATTTTTTAAAATTCATGCACTGTTTTTCATAATACTTTCCATGAACATTTTGACGGGTCCTCTCAGAAGACGACTACTTAGCATCACATGATTCCTGTTTTTGGGTGGGAAGAACAAGTAAGGTGAATGTTAATTTTCTATGAATGAATCTATATCTTTACAATCTGAATAAAACTTCCAACTTTAAAATAAATATATTTATTTAATAATCCTGAATTAAATACATGTATGTACAAATAGATGTATTGTAGAATATAGATATGTAAATACATATGGACCACAGTTGTAGGAATATGTGGAATTCAGTGTATGACAAAAGAGGACTTTCAAATCAATGAAATAAAATTGAATTTGTCATTAAAAAGTATTGTTGCCACTGACCAACCATTTGGAAAAGAAATAGCTTCCCTTCCTTGCACTTCTGCATAAATGAATCGAGATGATTTAAAATTTTTAAGAAGTTGTTTTGTTTTATTATTATTAATCAGTTTTGTCATAAGGGTACATGCACTAACCAGGAGAGGGATAGAGAGAAAGAGAGAGAGAGAGAGAAAGAGAGAGAGAGAGAGAGAGAAATCACCCCTCAGGAGGATGGCCACATCACAATTCCTTTGTCTTCATTCTACTTTTGGGGTTTTGGTCATGCATGCACATGTGCCCAGAGTATTTTTTAGGCGACTAGGTCTTGGACTTGAACCTTATGACTATTAGGTCAGCCATGTGGGATCCAACTGCTTTACCACTGCACCATTGGCTGGACCTGTTTTATTGTTTTTATCATACATTGCATCAAATAGTTTTACAACCTTGGGGTTAGGGAGAAGTATCTAAGAATTACACAAAAAAAATCAGAAAAACAAAAAATACTTACATACGTCACTATAGAATAATTTTAAATATCAGGGGAAAAAAACACAGAATTTGTCACACATAGACAAAATTACTACCAGTAATCTGTAAAAACCCCTTTAAATTAACAAAAGAATACATATATGTCTCACAAATTTTTATAAAGAATAAATAGAAGCAATTTGATAAGTAAAACAATGATATTTGAATTTCTTGATAATCAAATCAAAACCTTTTATAGAAGTGGTAAAATAGAAATGGTTGGGTTGGTGTCAAAACATTTATAGGCAGATTATTTATAATATAAAAAACTGAAAATTGATCAACAATTATATGATTATTTAAATGGGGCAGTCACATTTAAAATATCTCTTGTTCAATGTCCATTTTATAATGTTTCATATAAAAATCAGGTTACCTAAATAATTAACATTTAATATTTTTTTAAATTTAATATTATGCGCATCCATATTTATCTTTGTAAAAATGCCTGACATGAGACATCTAAAGTAGTATTTAATATTTAGGTAATGAGATTTTATATATCTTTTCTTCTTTTATATGATTATATTTTTTCCTCACAATAAGAATGTCTTATTTTTATATTTGGTAGGAAAAAATTAACTTAATAATGCAGAAATTAAGAATTAGGGCTTTAGGAAATAGACCACAGTTATCTGGAAAATTCCTTTGCCAAAAGGCTTATTCACTAGCAATCGTTAAATTAATAGAGCATTACTGTACTTTGAGTGTATAGAACCATTTGCTAAAATGAAGAAAAATGTGCTTACAAATAATATTTTCAAGTGAATATCAGGTTAACATCTCCCAAACTATTTCTTGGCTTTTCTCTTAGAAGAATCACTTCAATTAAAGACCTCCCAGAACCTTCACATATTCTTCTCAAATATATGTAGCTGTTTTATATCAAGATTCATCATGTTTGTGTCTCTCTACCCCATTAAAATAGCATCTTGTAACCCAATTAATGAACCAATAATACAATGTATAAAAATGCTTGCAATGAACCCTTTCTACATTAGGGCATTTTCCTGGAAGCTGAAATATCCAAGAAAGGCAGGGGAAAAGCTAGATAATGTAAGCAGGTAAGGCTGGAGCATCTGCCGGTGTGGCTTCATAGCAAATGTGAGTGGGCCCAGACACATTTGACATAGCCAATGAGATAAAGCAGTGAGCCTACCCACATTTGATAAAGCCGATGCAATGAATCAGTGGGCCCAGCCACATTTAATATAGCCCACAGGGTGAAAGCAGTCAGTGGGCCCAGCCGATGATCAACTGACGGGACTCTAGTCCAAGAATGATAAATTCCATGGAAAGTAATGATGATGGGGCCCTTGAACCACTTTTTCTCTGTCTGCTCAGGCCACTCCTCCCTCTCAGGAGTGTACTTTAACTTCTACTTAATAAACTACCCTTTGCTTATGCTATTGGTGTATTTCATTGCTTTTTGTTTTTTTTTTGTCTAAAACACCAAGAACCTGGGGATCACTGAAGCTATCCCACAACACAAAGAAGTGAAGGTGGATTCCATTCAGCACAAAGTATTCTTAGTCTTTGAGTTTCCAAGTATTTAAGGTCATAGCTAGTAATAGCCTAAAATCAATGCTTTTAATTTGCAGTAGCCAGGTTTTCTTGGGAGCTAGGGTTTTATACAAAAAACCAAGGCAGGAGGAATGGAACTTAGAGATTTTCTAGATGTTGCAAAGTAGGCAGAACAATATTAATTATACAACTTTTTCTTAATATAAGGTATAGAATATTAGATATGAAACACTCATTGTAGATTTTTTTTCCTCCTTTAGAAGAACTAAAGCCATTTCTGGGATTGAAGAGGAGAGGGAAACAAATTAAAAGCCAATGTTCTAACTCTTTTTCTTCTCTGGATTAAAATACCCATCGTGATATTTCCTCCTCTTCCTGGAATGGGTTACAGGTGACCCAGAGAGTCCTGGTTCCCCTCAGCCTCTGATGACTGGTTAGAGACTATAGTGTCTAGAGATTCCGAGGTCCTTAGCTCTGATTATAACAAATTCATCCATTTGCCCAGTGTACTGTATAAATATGATTCTTTTCAAAGTCTCATGGTCTCAGAAAGATGGGAAAACATTGCCCATAGGAAAACAAATGTGAAACAAGATAATTATGTGGTTTAATTTTTAAAAGGCTTATCGGTCACTCCAGTGCCACACTGGCAATATCTGCATCAGGTGGGGGAAGGGCATTATAAAAAGTTACAGAGTCTCAATTCCATCCAGGATCAAAGGACTGAGGTGTAGGTGGTTTGATGGTTGGAGTGCTGGATTCCCACATGGCTAACGTGGTTCGAGGACTCGGCGGCTTGCTTTCTCACTTTCTCTCTCTCTGGTCAAATGAAAAACTAATAGTAAGTAAGATAAAATAAAATAAACCTTAAAAATAATTTCTCAAAAATAATTTCTCAGGTGGGCTGGTCAAAAGTCTAGTGGTTAAAAGTGTCATATCCTACATGGCAAACCAGGGTTCAAATCCTGGCTCTGGTGGCTTGAAAAATTCTCTGGCTGTGCAGGTGCTCAAAATCCTGATGAGAAGAAGGAATGGAGAAGAAGAGATTGCAGCATGACCATGCCCCACTGGGGGTGAGTGCTTCTCCATCTCCTCAACAATCTCTGGCAAGCGCAGGTGCCCTCTGGCAGTTAAAAAGTACTTCTGAGGTGGGAACAGCCACTGGCATGGTGGTTAAGGAGGCCAGATCCCACATGACTAACTGTTTGGTTCAAGGCCTGGACTTGGCGACTTCAGAAATATGCCAGACATTATTACCTGTTGATGATGACGTGTATAGTATTCTCAACTGGATTGGTCTGAGAAGTATTTCATGATGGGTAAAGTCTTTTTACAAGCAAAATGAGAAATAGTGATTGATTGTTTTAAAAAATAATTGGAATAATAATAATAATTGGGAAAATCATAGAAAAGATATTGAATGTTGAAGCAGGGAGATTAATGTCTCTGTATTGACTGACATGCATGGCATTTCCTTTTGAAAAAGCAATGTAATACACTGTAAAGTTATATGTAATCCAATGTAATGTAAAGAAGATTATGATGATAATAAAAATAAAAATAAAAAAGAAATATGTCAGACACATGTACACGTGTTCTCAAAATTCAGAGAGGAGAAAGGATGGCAATATGGCCATCCCACTGGGGAGGTGCTTTCTCACTTTCTCTCTCCCCCTCTCTCTTTCTGGCAAGCACACATGCTCTAAAAATTAAAACAAACAAACAAACAAAAAAACCCAAAAAACTTCTTTGGTGAATGGATGCCTTATAAAGCTAGGTACTTTTGTCTTTGCCTGGAAATAAATTTTCACCTGATCCTACCTGAGAATAGGATTATTTCTTTTCTTTTCTTTTCTTTTTTTTTTTTTGAGAGATTTTTGCTATAGGGAGCATGTGCTCACCAGAAAGAGAGAGACAGAGAGAAGGAAAGACAGAAAATGAGAAATCACCCCCGAGTGGGGATGGCCACTCCTCCATTCTCCTCTTGGGATCTTGTGCATTCATTCACATGTGCCCGGTGTGATTTTAAGCCAATGGATCCGAGACTCGAACTGCAGTCAACTACATGGGAGTCCAGTGACATAGCCATTATGAGAACTACTAGTCCCTAAATTTTTAATCAGAAAGGATTTGTAGGGACATTTAGAAGGGTACTTTCCAGTATCCCAGTGAGCACTTGATTTGAAATTCCATTAAATGGACTCTGCTTTAACGTATTCTTGTTGAAGAGGGGGTTAAAAGCCATACAATTTGTTTTGGAAATAAAATCCTGAGAAGAGCTACAGATTCAATGGCAGTAGTGCACGTCTTGACAGCTGCACTCAGGGTAGCACCGGAAGTGGAATGGCTAAGATGTTTCCCTGCACAGTTCATTGCCCTGTGAATGCTTGATTCTCAAGCATAGCAAAAGCTCTTATGCAATTTGATTTTCTGCCTCTGGGTGAAGAGATTTACTTTATGGCATAGGACAGTACCCACCCTTGGAATTCTAATGGCAAGTTAAAAAAAAAATTAATTACCTTTACAGACTTGGCAAGACTTAGGGATCAATATCAGCCATAGAGCTTACAGTTTTCTGTGGATAGACACCTTTTATTACATAATGAAAACTTCATCTTAAATTCATAAAGCACATAATTTGACCCTGTCTATTTTGCTAACTAATATGTCAAATGTCCCACTCAAAACCATTCCCATATGTGACATCTCTGACTTCATTCAGTCCACAGACTTCTCTTTGTTCCAGGTTGGGCTGATCCTGTGCAGGTTGCACATTCCATATCTACGTGTGGGGGTGCAATTTACATCACATATTTCATACCACACTGTGTGTGTATTATATATTTATACACACACACTATAGAAAGCAGTAGCCTGTTCTATAGAACGGACATGATTTTCTAATTTGGTCAAGGCAGAATGTGGCCTAATGTGGTGCTGCCTTATTCTGACCTTTAATACAATAGTACTTACCGTGTAGATAACAGGAAACTACAATCCATGTGCTTTTTTTTTTTTTTTTTCTTTTTCTTTTCTCTAGGTTTTTGCCATAGGATGTGCACACTCACTGGAGAGTGAGAGACAGAGAGGGAAAATGTGAAATCACCCCCTGGGAGGATGGCCATGCTGCAACCCCTTTTCCTCCATTCTTTTCTCTGGATTTTGGGCACTCATACACATACACCTATGGTGATTTTCAGGCTGCTGGGTCTAGGGCTTGAACTGTAGTCGGCCATGTAGGAGTCCAACACTTTAGCCACTACACCACCTGCTGGCCCCTCCATAGTTTATTTAAAATACTTACATTGATGTATTTCTCTTTCCAGTGAAAGTGTGAATTTCTCATATTAGAAGTTTACATTACATACATTTATTATTTCTGCCAGTACAAATAACAGGTAGGTGTATACTATGGTCCCAGTAACAGACTTTAAGCCTGGCACGTAGAGCATTAGCAGAGGAAGCAGTACAGGCAATACGCACGCACAGAGGACCTTCTAATGAGACCAAGCAGAGAAATTGTGAGCATAACATTTCCACTTTATTCTCTGACTTATACTTACAAGAGAACATATTAATAGATTTGATTTTTGGACTTGTTTTTTTCCCTGAGAATTTAATAATAAGGAATATATTTCTCACATTTTGCACCGCTTATAGGCTGACATGTCAGTTAGGGATTGTTATAGCTCTTTGTAGCAGAAATGCCATCCCAGTGGCTTACTAAAACGGAATCCATTTCTCTCATGAATAAGCACTGGGAGTTAGGCAGCGCCTGGCCGAACAGCTGTTTAAGGAATGAGGCTCCATTTCTATTCCTGCTCTGTTCCTTTAACATGTGCCTTTGGCTCCTGTGGTTGTAATATGGCAGCTGTTGCACTGGATATGATGTTGCAGTTCATACCGGGACACGAGAAAAGAGAGAACGAAGTGAGTTGATCCTTTTTGAAAGAGTATTCCTGAAATTCCTCTCTCAACATTTTTCACTTAAATTTAATTGTCCAGGACTCTGTCATATGGTCAAGCCTTTGGGGAGAATCTTGGAAAATATTTTTAATTAGATATATTGAATTTCTATTGGAAAGAAAGAAAAATAAAATGGATATCGAGGAGACATTGTTGTCTGCTGTACCTGATATTTGTATTTTTATGATGTCATTTGGGCTTATCTCCCCAACCACATTTAGATGGTGGTTGGGCTAGAGACCTGCTCACAGGAAATTTGAATGAATTTGAATGAGTGGGAGGTGACAGAATTGGACGAAGAAAACATGAGCCAAATCATGGGATGGTTCTGGGGAATAATGTAGAGGGGCCCTTGGCAGCCAGCTCAGAGAATGTCAGTAACCATTGCACATCTACCTGTAATACACGTTTCACTGCTCACCTCATCGGGAAGATCTAGAGCTGGTGACACCTGCCCTCATCTGGTTTGCTTTTCAGCTTCATCTCAGGAGGTCATGAACTTTGAAGTTGATTCAAAATTGACCACTGGAAATCAAGACAGTGTAAGATGGGTTCCCCTGCTTATGCAACATAGAGAAGCTTCTTTTAGTGCATGCAAATATAAATCATTTTATTTTTCATAAGCAAATAGTATTTGCCTTGTTATTTCATTTTATTTTTAATTTTCTGCTGTGGAAATTTTCAAATAAACCCAAAAGTAAAAAGAAACAATATGAAGTGGGGATCTTCAAAAAGTTCATGGAGGGAACAACAGATGGCATAATGGTTACATTACTGGACTTCCATGTAGCTCATGCAGTTCGAGTCCCAAACCTGGCAATTTAAAACTCATGCCAGGTGCATGTGTGTGTGTGCCCAATATCCTGAGAAGAAAATAGAGGAGAATGGATTGCACCATGGCCATCCACTCTGGGGGGTTATTTCTCGCTTTCTCTCTCTCTGTCTCTCCAGAAAGCACATGCACCCTATAACAACAACAAAATCTCTAAAAATAAAAAAAGTTCATGGAAAATGTTTTATTATGAAAAAACTGCATGGATACCCATTTTTTTTTACACCAAAATACACTAGTACTTTAATCCCATTTTTCCATAAACTTTTTGACGTTTTCTTGAATATGAGCCTCTGTGTGCTCAGCACAGATAATTATTAACCCATAGCCATTCTTGTCTCATGCATAGCAATATTCATTTCTGTCCCAATATTATTTCAAAGCAAATTTATAAAATTGTATTTTTTTAATAAATATTTTGAACATAGCTCTAAAATCAAAGGATCTTTATTTCAGCTTGGATTTAGAATTCCCCATTGAAAAATTTTGCTCAGGGTTTTTGAACAAGGATACAAATAAGAAATACACAGGGCCGACCTCATGGTTCAGTGGTTAAGTGAGATCAATCCCACATGGTTTGAATCTTGGCCCTCGTGCTTTAAAAAACAGCAAGAATATGTGTGTGTGTGTGTGTGTGTGTGTGTGTTTGTGTGTGCGTGCGTGTTTGTGTGCCCCAAATCCCGACAGGATAAAGACACAGAGGGGAACAGATTGTGGTGTAACCATACTCAATTGGAGGTTGCTTTCTCCCTCTTTATCTGTCTTTCCGTCCCTCTGGCAAGTGTACACACCCTCCAGCAAAATAAAAAAAAATAAAAAAGAAATATTCATTGTAATTCATTGCTGCATCTCTTAATTATTTTTAACTCTACATATTTCCTCCCTCTGTGTTTTCTTGGAGCTTATTTGCTAAAAATCTAGGTTTAACAGCATTTCCCATATTCTGCATTTTGCTGCCTTTATCTCTCTGATGTTGCATTTTGTGTACACTGCAGGCTGGTCGTTAGAATTTAAAGCCTCATCAGATTTAAGTTCAAATTTAGTTAATGTTGTTTTTAAGAAAAACAACTAATTTATAATGAAAATTTAACCCTTATTTTTTCTACAGAAAACTTTCTTTGTGGATAAAACTTCTTTTATCACCATGTGGCTGTGTGCTCACTGGAGATAGCCAGAGAGAGGGAAAGTGAGAAATCACCCCTGGGGGGATAGGCCCTGCAATCCTTCTTCTGCATTTTCTTCTCAGAATTTGAGCATGCAGGCTCACATGTCCAGCATGATTTTTGAGCTGCCAGGTCTGGGACTGGAACCTTGGTTGGCCATGTGGGAGTCCAGCACTTTAACCACCATGCTAACTGCTGGCCCATAGATAACATGTCTTAATTCAATGTCAAAGGGAAATATTGGGTTGTTTGAAAAGTCATGATGCATTTTTGCATAGAGAAACAGAAAAATATGCATGACTATTTTGACAACCCAATACTTTGAAAGAAAGTGTAAGCATCTCATTTTTCAAGCTATTTAAAACTTAAATTCCACACAGTTTAAATTTGTTGGCAGGTTTAATTTATTCTATTATACTTAACAGATATTTTACAAACAAAACAAACATTATTATGATAAAATATTATTTTCTTCATCACTCAATTTAGAGATTCTTGTTCCATAATGACCATTATTATCAGGAAGTTCTGATTTTGTCTCTGTGATTTTATTATAGTTAGTTATATATTTTTCTATGTACTAATTTAGCCTATACATAGGTATAATCAATTAAAATTGAATTAAATGAAGGCTACTCTCAGTTAACAAAAGGTCTTGCATTAGATATTATTGAAGCATTATTTAATTTTATAAAAACCAACTACACAAATCTTTTTTTTTTTTTTTTTTTTTTAGGGTG
>NW_006199230.1:965864-1006810 GCF_000334495.1 Tupaia belangeri chinensis
AGAGACAGAGAGACAGAAAGAGAGAAATCACCCCCAAGGGGGATGGCCATGCCGCAATCCCTTCTTCTCCATTCTCCTCTCAGGATCTTGGGTACGCATGCACATATACCCAGTGTAAGTTTAGGCCACTGGGTCTGGGACTTGAACTGCGTGGGAGTCCAACGACATAGCCATTACGCCAACTGCTGGTCCCACAAATCTGTCTTCTTATGAACAATAAATAGGGTCTCATCTCACTGGGTTTAATCAGAACATTTACAAGTATCCAATTCTATGTAAAATTAGCTTTGAATTGGGTCACTTTCCTAAATCTTCTCTCTTGAGGACGCAGTTCTTTTTCTTGCTGACCTATTATTCTCCCATACATAATGAAAAGGTCAATGTGATCATGATTCAGGTCTAAATTATCATAAATTATCAATTTATGAGTTTGAAATTTATCCAACTTGCCTATATTTAGATATCTTAAAATGACATATAATTGTAAAATTTTGGCCACTTTACGACAATAGTTGGCAAACTTAAATTTTACTTTAAGGTAACTATTGGGTCATTGGAAAAGTCATGACTCATTTTTGCATAGAAAAACATGAAAATATACATTAAAACTTTTCTGACGACTCAATACTTGGTGAAAGGTCTTTCTATTAAAAAAAATAAAAGGAAATTAAGACAGAACAGCTACAATTGAAGTGGGGCTAGTGTCCTGGAGCCCAGTCCCCTTAGCACAGCTTGCCCCTTTGTAATTACTCTGAGCACCTCATATAATGCCTAAAGGTTGCTGAAAATCACTGAGAAAAAAATGCCTTAAGATGTCCTGAGCACCGTACTTCTTTTCTTTTCTTTTTTAATATGAGACTTCTGTTTTGGATAGGAGAATAAATGAACAGTGTGGGGACAGCCAGTGGTGTGCTGGTTGGGGCAGCTGGATCCCACTTTTCCGACTGTGTGATTTAAGTCTCTGACCCAGTGACTTGAGAAACACATTGGGTGTGTGTGCGTGCATGCCCAAAATCCCCAGAGGAGAATAGGCCAGGATTGTGTCATGGCAATCCTCCCTGGGGGAGATTTTCACTCTTTCTTTGTTTCTCACTCTCTCTCTTTCCCCTGGTGAGTGCATGTGACCTAGAGCAAATTTTAAAAACAATAACTATAAAAATAAATAAATAAATAAATAAGGGAACTGGTAAGGGAACTGGAGGTGCTGGTGATGGGGTCAGCCAATGAGACAGACAGTTAAGTCCTTAAGGTTTCTTCTCCTGGTTCCTCTTTCTAAATGCTTCCTTCATGGAAGAAAGGAAACCTCATAGTGATATCTGATTTTGTACCTCAACTTTAGAGTTAATTGCAAAAATGTAAATTTGAACTTGTAACTCTTCTGATATATTTTATGTAAATTTTAAAATTAGTTGTGATTCAGACATTTTTGTTTAATGAAATGTTTTGTATGCTCTTTAATGAATTCATCATGTAATACTCTAGAGAAAAACTCCATAACCTGGTTGTCACTGAGCATTGTAAATTTAAATACTCATCAGGGTCTTTTGGTCAGCAGACCCAAATTAAATTAACCGACCTCTCTAATTAAGACAGAAATGTAGAGTACTTCATGTAATCAATGAATTGTAACTGAAAAAAAAGATAATTGAGTTTGGAGTTCATCATCTACAATTAAACTGGTAAATTTGGATTTGCTAGAATTTGAATTTAGCATATTTTGGATTCAGGCCTTCTTTATCTGCACAGATACACCTTCCTTTTTAAAAATATATATTTCTCAGAGTCTTTTCTCTAATTTATGCAGAACTCCAGTTTCTAAAAAAATCGTATCTTTAGTTTACAGTGTTTTTACATAAAACTTTTTTCAGTTCCCATTAGATAATTAGACCAGACTTAAACTCTCCACCCCAATAGTTAAGGCTATGTCAACTGACCCTAAACATGAATCTTAGTTTCCTTTATTATGGACCTACCCCTTCATCTAGGCTGATATTCTTTTTTTCTTTTTCTTTTTTAGAGATAATAATCAAAACATTCATGAACTGGCTTATGGACACTGACCAATCAGAACACACGCTAGTCATAAAGTTAAGTTAAATCATTCTGCGGGGCCCAGCTGCTGGGGTGGTCAAGGTAGCAGGGCAGTGTTTGAACAGACAAGGCAGAGATCAAATAGTTCAATATTTTAAAAGCTGGAGCAGTGGCTACAACTATTAACCTATCCAAGGATGGCCTCAGTTGAAAAAAGCCGTGTCTTCCTGGAGTGATCCATTGTATTGGTGTGTTGTTGCATTGCTAAATACCTGAGTCTGGGGGATCAGTAATGAGAGAGGCTGACAATTCTCATGGCTGAAAAAGCTAAGACATGAAGTTGGCATCTGCCTGGGGAACTGGAGGTGCTGGTGATGGGGTCAGCCAATGAGACAGACAGTTAAGTCCTTAAGGTTTCTTCTCCTGGTTCCTCTTTCTAAATGCTTCCTTCATGGAAGAAAGGAAACCTCATAGTGATATCTGATTTTGTACCTCAACTTTAGAGTTAATTGCAAAAATGTAAATTTGAACTTGTAACTCTTCTGATATATATTATGTAAATTTTAAAATTAGTTGTGATTCAGACATTTTTGTTTAATGAAATGTTTTGTATGCTCTTTAATGAATTCATCATGTAATACTCTAGAGAAAAACTCCATAACCTGGTTGTCACTGAGCATTGTAAATTTAAATACTCATCAGGGTCTTTTGGTCAGCAGACCCAAATTAAATTAACCGACCTCTCTAATTAAGACAGAAATGTAGAGTACTTCATGTAATCAATGAATTGTAACTGAAAAAAAAGATAATTGAGTTTGGAGTTCATCATCTGCAATTAAACTGGTAAATTTGGATTTGCTAGAATTTGAATTTAGCATATTTTGGATTCAGGCCTTCTTTATCTGCACAGATACACCTTCCTTTTTAAAAATATATATTTCTCAGAGTCTTTTCTCTAATTTATGCAGAACTCCAGTTTCTAAAAAAATCGTATCTTTAGTTTACAGTGTTTTTACATAAAACTTTTTTCAGTTCCCATTAGATAATTAGACCAGACTTAAACTCTCCACCCCAATAGTTAAGGCTATGTCAACTGACCCTAAACATGAATCTTAGTTTCCTTTATTATGGACCTACCCCTTCATCTAGGCTGATATTCTTTTTTTCTTTTTCTTTTTTAGAGATAATAATCAAAACATTCATGAACTGGCTTATGGACACTGACCAATCAGAACACACGCTAGTCATAAAGTTAAGTTAAATCATTCTGCGGGGCCCAGCTGCTGGGGTGGTCAAGGTAGCAGGGCAGTGTTTGAACAGACAAGGCAGAGATCAAATAGTTCAATATTTTAAAAGCTGGAGCAGTGGCTACAACTATTAACCTATCCAAGGATGGCCTCAGTTGAAAAAAGCCGTGTCTTCCTGGAGTGATCCATTGTATTGGTGTGTTGTTGCATTGCTAAATACCTGAGTCTGGGGGATCAGTAATGAGAGAGGCTGACAATTCTCATGGCTGAAAAAGCTAAGACATGAAGTTGGCATCTGCCTGGCCTCCGATGCCATGTCAAAACAGAGGTAAGAGAAGCAGACACATTAGCAGCCGTGTAGAGGGAGAGAAAGAGAGAAGAAACAGACTTCTCTACTTCCTCTGTTACTCTGACACTCCCAGCTGATTGGACGGTGCCACACACATTAAAAGTTGATTTTCCTCACCATCTCTCAATGTCATTACATGAGGGGCCAAATTATAACACACATATTGGGCTCAAACCATTATCTAAACCATAGCCTCCATATTTAGTCATGGGTGGATACAGAGGTTTAAGTGTCTAGCCTTTTCTGTTCCAACTAGGACTGTTTTCAGTGGGCATTCTAGTACCAGAGACCCCATAGGGATGGTCTCTCTCTCTCTCAATCATGGAAGACAAAAATGGATGACCATAATACAAGGACTCAGAGAAGTAGAAATATGTACTCCAAACGTGGAAGAAGAGGTGTCACAGGGGTCAGTTTCATGAGCATGTGACCTGTGCAGTCACTCAAAACCCTGACTCAAAAGATTGGGACGCTCAAAATGTCTCCATGCCTGGTTTAGTTTGTCTGTTACCATCTTGAAATTTTTAGAAATTTTTTTAAAAAGGAGTTTCACATTTTTATTTTGTGCTGGGCTCCACAAATTATGCAGGTAGTTTGGGTATAATATTACATAGTAGCACCTGCTTTGCTCTGTGAGCATGAATATAGTCATATGGACAGTGGCCACTAGAGCCACAGTCACCCCAGCACATACTCAGACTTATACGTACGGCAATTGAGTGCCCTCTCAAAGACTTAGAGTATCTCTTGTCAAGAGGGCATATGTTATACTTTTTTTAGAGAGAGATTTTTGCTATAGGGTGCGAGTGCTTGCTGAAAAGACAGAGAGACAGAAAGCAAGAAATCACCCCACCCCCAAGGGGATTGCCATGGTACAATCCCTTCTCCTTTCAGGATTCTAAATGTGCATGTACATGCATCCAGTGTGTTTTAAGCTGCCGAGTCTGGGACTCGAACTGTGGTGGAATACGTGAGAGTGCAGTGATGTAACCATTATGCCATCTGCTGGTGTCTATATGTTATCATTTAACCCAAAATTTTCCATCAGAAAAATAAGATGGTAAATCATAGGAAGCCTAACTTTTCTGATTTAAAGGTGTCAAGGAAAACATACCTTGTCTAAACACAGGACTACCTCGGTTTCCCTTCTTTAAGTAGAAAATAATGGCATTTTTGGGATATAGACAAATACTGTTGTTTTCCCCAATTAAATGTATAATATATTAAGCTTATGCTATTTCTACATGCCTGTAACTAGCCCTCTGCCTTCTCTCATTTGTACTGGACTGTGGGACACGGGGCTGTCAGGGACACCCCTGTCTCTCTGAATGGCATCCTCCCCCGGGTGCACAGCCAGAACTGTGCCCACAGTGTGCGCTTCTAACACCTCCCCTCTGTCGAGCACTCAAATTTACCAAATGTTTTCATGTCACCTAATAAATGCTTCTTGAATTGAATTGGAACATGTTCATAAACATTTTAGAGTCTGAACTTTTAGAAGAAACTCATCTAAGTTCTGCTCAAATTATAGCCAAGGTCTATAAAGCAGCAGAATTTTCAGACTCCGAAATCATTTATGATTTGCTATCAGCCTATGAAATAGTGTTTTGATGATTTAAAGCCCATCTGTCTCCTTTCCTCAGGGCCTTTGAACTTTTAACAAATGCCTTGAGTTTCTGTTCAATGACTTCATACTTCAGTAGTACTAAAGGGCCACCTTTTACTTCAGGCCCAGTATAGACAGAGGGACTACCTTTCTCACTGGGTCAGTTGTGCTGACAAGTTCCTGTGGATATTTCCCTTTTCCCTGGTGAAGTAATTGAAGAAAATGATTCTTTCCCATTTATGGTGGAGTCTCCTTGGAGGCTACTTGGTGAAGATAATCAAAGTAAGGTGAAAAAGGCTGCTCTTATTCTTCCTTTAAAGAATGTGAACGATGTTTGTCACAGAAACTTAAAGAGATGTAGGAAATATTATTTATTCATTGTTTGAGCCTCTAGCTATATAAAAAAGGTTGATTTGTGGATATTTTTGTATCTAGTTCATTTTTCTCCTGAAATAGCTTATTTGTATTACATACTTGTGATTATATTCTCTATAAAAGGGATCTTCAAAAAGTTTGTGAGCCATGACTATTGTGAAAAAATAACACATGGATTTAAAAATGTATATGCACCAAAAATAACTGATTTTAATAATTTAATTTATTTTCTATACACTTTTTGAAGTCCCCTCAATATAACATATATGATTTTGTGTCCTATTATTTCATTTGTCATTGAAACATAAATATTTCCATATTATATATTATTTATAAATCTGTATATTTTAAATTTGCTATAGAGCGTCTGGTCTCCAGAGAAAGACAGAGAAAGAGAGAGAAGAAGTGAAGCACTCTCCTCCACTCCCAGCAGGGATGGCCATGCCATATTTTCTTGTCTTCTCAGATATTGCACATATACACACATGTCTGGTGAAATTTTTAAGCTTCCTGGTCCAAGACTTGAACTGTGTGGTAGGCCATTTAGGATTCAGTTGCTTTAACCACCACACCACCTGACTGGCTCTATAAATATATTTTTATATGATCACATAAAATCCATTATGTTAATCTTTCAAAATTATTATTTGTATATCTATTGCTGGGTAGTTAAGTTATTAAAAAATGTACCATTATAAATGATTCTGCAATAATGCACTTTTCTTATAAAGATTTTGTCCTTTCTCCACACACTTTTGAAGGTAAATATAAATTCTCCAAAATGATAGTTACTATGACAACGAACATTGGCATTTTAATTAGTTAATAACCTTTGTACTCCTTGTCACATCACTGTGTTGCTGATTTACATTCCAAACTATGAAATGTTAACATATGTCCTTTATGAGGCCAGCGGGTGGCACGGTGGTTACATTACTGGACTTCCACATGGCTGAATGCAGTTTGAGTCCAGCGTCCAGTGGCTTGAAACTCAAACCAGGCTCATGTGCATGTACGCCCAAGATCCCAGGACAAAAATTGAGAAGGGATTGTGGTGTGGCCATCCCTCTGGGGGTGATTTCTCACTTTCCCTCTCACTGTCTCTGTCTCTCTCTTTTTCTGGTGAGGCACATGCCCTAATGTAAAAACATAAAGATGTATGCATATATTTGTGTGTGTGTGTGTGTGTGTGTATTCTTTATCGTCATACTTTTTAATTTGTAACGTATTTTTAAATTTTTGTAATTTGGTGGAAAGTTAGTAATCAAAAAAAGAAATACCCACAAAAAAGCTGTGTTACTTTAAATTTGCAATAAATGTAACTTTTTACAGCACTATGCAACTTAATCTTTTTTGGCCTTGAACCTTTACATTTACCTCTTGATATGCATCACCACTCTAGAGAGAGTGTGAAAGGAAGCATGAAAGCATGGTTAGAAAGTGAACCCTGGACCTTTGCCATGGACTAGTAATTAAGGGAGCTGGATCCCACATGACTGATACAGTTTGAGTCCTGGTCCTAATAACTTGAGAGACATATTGAACACAAATCTGTGTTCTCCAAGTCCCAGTAGTTTGGGGAAATAGAGGAGAAGGAATTGTAGTACGACTATTCCCCATTGGGGGTGAATTCCCTCTCTCTGTCTCTTTCTGGTGAGTACATGTGCCCACTGGCAATTAAAAAAAAAATGTTCTTCGTACCTTTTAGGTCAATAGTATACAAGTTTCTTCTTGCTGCTTCCCCCAAATCTCCCAACACAGTAGTTGTAATATCCTGTGTGCAGAAGGCTGCCATCAATTCCTTCCATCCCTATGTGTGTTTATCACTCTCCCATCAGAGAGTGGAAGCTATTCCCTGCCACTTTAAATGGCTGGCCTGTGACTGCTTTGACCAGTATGAAATAGTGGAAGTGATGCTAATCTAGCCCTAGCTCCAGGCCTAGACTTTCAGAGAACTGGCAGCTTCTGCCTGGAGCCCTTGGTACATATGCTCTGGTGGAAGTCAGCTAAAGTGTAAAGGTCTGACTACCCAGAGTGCACTGCAATATTGTGGAGAATCCCACATTTGATAGACAGGAGAGGGTACATGGAGATACCCTGATCTGAAACCAGCTCTTCTAGCTATTCTGGGGTAAGTATTAGTCACATAGATATAGGAGCCTCAAATTACTCCAGCCTCAGTGACCATTGAATGCTCCTGGATAAGAAGTGCCACGTGATCATCATCAAGTGCCCGTTATTTTACGTCCACAGATTTGGGGGCTGTTTGTTATACACTCATAGGTTAGGAGAACAGAAGTCAAAGGATAACAGGAAATGTAAAACGAGTGTCATCACTTCAGTATTGTCTCATGGAATCTCTTCTTCTCTGGAATTTGACCATAAAAACATCTATTGACTTTCCATCAATTCATCAAAGTTGATGTCAAATCTTTCATTAAGACAGGGGGTTTTTCATGAATAATGGTTTAAATGGATTCACATCCCAGAGGCATGCATACTTTAAAAGAAATCAGAATCTTACACTGGAAAGGGCTTAGTTTTAATGATGTGATGACGCATCTTTGAGTGAAGGCGTAGGTAAAGGAAAGGAGGAGCATTATAGAGAAATGCTCTATTCTTATTCCACATGATTTTGGTGAGACTGTCAATCTTAGTAGAGTATAGGAATGCACCTGTGTTTCTGACTTGGTCAATCATTGAACTAACTACTCAAGAAAGAGTAATTGGTCCAAGGGTTAGGTACATAACCCATGCATATCGACCTGACTCCTTTCCTTTATGCTAAGTACAGGAAGGATACAAAGCTCTTTTTATTTTTCCTGTGGGAGTGCTAAATCCAGATAAGAAAAGCCCGAGCCATCAACTTTAACTGTATGGAGGAAGCATGACTCTTGTTAACTACAGACAACAAAATTCAAAAGCAAAAATCTACTAAAATTAGCACTGGTAGATACAGATAGAATGTCTTGATGACAGTTTAAACTCACCCTTGGATTAGGCTGCACCTGAAGCAATAATCCCTTAACTTCCAAACTTTATTAGTTAATATATTCTTTTTCCCCTTTAAAGTAGAATTTCTGTCATTTGCAACAGATAAAGACTAGGCTTATCACTAATGCATCTAATTAATGCAGAGGAACTCATCATTTCAAAATCATGGCCAAATTCTGAAATATGAACTGTTGGGGGATAAACTTATCTAAACAGTAACATCAAGTTCTTAGTTTTTCTGTTGTAGGGGATACTATGTACTATTCATTACTGAAGAAGAGAATTTAGCACTGTCTTACACCTCTGATACAATGACACCTATCCCAGTATTTGTGTGTGTGCGCACATGCAAACACATATGCACCTCTCCATATCCCTGTCTTCCACATATTTCTAATGTAATTACAGTTAGAGTAATATGCTGGGTTCACGTTATAATGAGTATGTGAATATTATTTATAGTTGAATTCTGTAGTAAGACTATGGTGACTTCTTTCTCAAACAACTTTTTAAAAGATTCCTTTTTGAGAAGGAGGGAGAAGGAGACTGAAATAGGTATTTTTGACAGGGTCTTGGGTATATATCAGTCCTCCACCCCAAGCATCCTAATTAGCTAGGATTACACTGCTCAAAACCAAACTCTGTTTAGGTTGGGTCAGGAACTGAACTTCGTCTCTCATGTGACTTCCGGCATCCGAAGGGATAGTCCTATCTGTGCAGTACTCTAGCTATTTCTTGAACAACCTGTTTCTCTAGAGTAATGTTTTTTTAGTGTTTTTTTTTAACTTAGTTTTTAAAAACATATGTAGCCTAATTAATTCCATCTTCTTGTCCAAATGTACAAGGAGACTTCAAAAAGTTCACGAGAAAATTTAATTGAAGTACAAGTTTAGTTTGGTGCAAAAAAAAATTGACATCCACACTTTTTTTATAATACACACTTCTATTAACTTTTTAAATCTTTGAAAATTATTTATTTACATTTAATCACTGTACATCCTTACAGTGTACAACATAGTTTTTCCCAGAATGAATATAGAGCATATTTTCCAAGTCAAAGACATTGTCATTAACAAGTAACTTTTTATTTTTGCATCTATTAGATGTTTTATTTGTTCCCCTCCCCCCACCTTCTATTACCTTCTTTTAATCATCGAAGACATGTATATTTTCCAGAGAGAGAGACAGAGAGAGACTGAGAGGGAGAAAGAACACCACAACGTGATATAGTTAGGCTACAGTTTCTTCTCTTCCATATCTCCATCCTGTTGAGACTTTGAACACACAAACACAGAAGTCTGGTATTTTTTTTTTTTTTTAAGAATTATTTACTTAACTTTATTTATTTATCTTTAAATTTGACCAGAGAAAGACAGAGTAAGAGGACAAGTGAGAAAGCGAACTGTCAGTTCTGGGACTCAAACCGTAGTTGGCCATGTGGGAGTCCAGAGCCCTTAGCCACCATGCCAACTGCCGGCCCCAAAGTCTGGTATATTTTTGAAGCACTGGGGTTGAGATTCAAATCATAGTTGGCTATGTGTCTGACTCCCTTTAATCACTAAGCTTTGGGGGTCAGCATTTCCATCCTGTATAAAAGTCATTCAGGGGACCTGCAGTTAGTGTAATGGCTATGTCACTGGACTTCCATGTAGTCGACTGTGGTTTGAGTCCCGGACCCAGTGGCTTAAACTCACGCTGGGCACGTGTGCATCCATGCCCAAGATCCTGAGAGCGGAATGGAGGAGAAGGGATTGTGGCGTGGCCATCCCCTCGGGGAGTGATTTCTTGCTTTCTGTCTCTGTCTTTCTGGCCAGTGCATGCACCCTATAGCAAACACCTCTCCCTGCCCCCCCCAAAGTCATTCAGTATGTCCCATAACAATAAATATACTATCATGTTTATTTTGTGTAGATTTTCTGTCTTAGCCTTACCCGCTCTAATCTGATCTGATTTTTCTTCTACCCTTTCTTACCACTGGGATTTTCCTTCACCATTACTCTGGAGTATTCTCCCTCATTAAATTTCCTGTTGCTTAAGTAACGTACTTGTATTTCTTGGATTTCTCTTGCAATAGTGTAATGAAAAATAGCAACTGGCACATTTGGAGACCCTGAACATCCAAAAATATTCTTTTTGTCATCCTTACATTTAACCGTTTTGCTGAATATAGAATTCTTGGTTAGAAATTATTTTGTCTCAGAATTTTGAAGACATTAATCTTCCATCATATTCTAGTTTCTATTGGTGTTCATTTCTTTGTGTAAAATATACATATTTTCTTTTAGCATCTTCCTTTGCTTCCAGATTCTGAAATTTTATGAAGCGGTATTGTATACATCTGTTTTCATTCCTTTTGTTCCATGTATTGTATGTTAGCCCCTCCCTTTTCATAATACATCCTTCAGTTCCTGGATATAGATTTGATGATATTTTTTGAATAAAATGTATTCATTCTATTAGATTTTTTATTCTTCATTCTTTTTAGAATTCTAATGATTCAGATAGTCGATCTCAGTATGCTTAATCTGTTTTCTTTATGCTTTTCTTCTTCTCCCATCATTGTATTATTATGATGACTATTAGTTTGCAGAGGATATATGTGCTCACTGAAGAGAGAGAGAGAGAGAGAGAGAGAATGCACTCTCCATGAAGGACGGCTATAGCACAATTCCTTCTCCTTTATTTCTCCCTCTTTTCAGTATTTGGGTGTGTATGCACATGTGCCTGGGATATTTACAAAATGACTGGGTCTAAGGTTCAGATCATACAGTTGGCCATATAATATCCAGCTGCTTTAACCACGATGCTACCGGCTGGCCCCCTTTTTTTATTACTATTATTTTTTTCCTGTATTTTTAAAGACAATTCTACTAGTTTATCCCACATATTTCCCCTTGCTTTCCTTTTTTTATTCCATTTTTCCATTTTTAATTTCTAAATATTTTATTCTATGTCTGAAAACTGCATTATATTTGCTTTTATGAGGTTCACTTAATGATTGCAATACCTTTTTATTTCTGAGGATAATAATAATAATTTGTGTGTAAAGATTTCTTCTGGATTCTGAGTATCTTCATTTTTTTCAAGTTTCTATTTGGCTTGTGCTTTATCTTTAATATTCAAGTTGTCCTGAAATTTTAGGCCACTGTCTAGTAATACTTAAGAGAGGGGGGTCACAAAAACTTAAAGATTTTGTTCCCATGTATGGGGGGTGGGCTTTGGGACTCTGTTCTTTGCTGTAGATTGATTTAGCTGGCATCTTTCACTGAAGACTCCTAAACTGAATCTCTAGATATTTTTCTCTTAGTTTGGTCAGATTTCCCAAAGAAAATTCTTCAATCATTTGTGTAGAAGACAAAGGCTGGCTTTGAAATTTTCTACCAGAGTATCTCAAAATTCAGTTTATTTATTTATTTATTTATATTTATTTATTTTTGTGAGGTTTGTTATTTTATTTATTTATTTATTTATATTTATTTATTTTTGAGAGGTTTGTTATTTTCTTTATTTATTTATTTTGCTATAGGGCACGTGCGGTTTGTTATTTTATTTATTTATTTATTTTGCTATAGGGCACGTGCACTTGCCAGAAAGACAGAGAGAAACAGAGAGACAGAAAGTGAGAAATCACTCCCCAAGGAGGATAGCCACACCGCAATCCCTTCTCTTCTATTCTCCTCATGGGATCTTGGCCACACATGCACACACGCCCAGCATGAGTTTAAGTCACTGGGTCTGGGACTCAAACTGCAGTCGACTACATGGGAGTCCAGTGACATAGTCATTACATCAACGGCTGGTCTCTCAAAATTCAGCTTAATAGCAGTAACTAAAGCCCTAGCTTTGTAGCTGGACTCCAAGAGTAATCAAAGTAACTGTATATAAAACCCTATGCCACAGGTTCAAATAGAGTAGACTGGCCCTTAGCGTGTTTTCTTTCTTTGGCATGATTAGTTCTGTTTCTTGCAAACACGAATCAAAGGATTGCTGAGATTTTGCAGAAACCAGAGAACCAGGCCTTGAGTATGCAACTCAAGAAGATGTGCTCATAGAGGATAAGAACTTCTGCCTTGATGATCAAGTCCAGCCGACCCAACCACAGATGACAGTAATATCTCTGACAGCAGCAAGTGCCCTCTGCTGGATCAGTCAAGGAGTCACGGACTGCTGTGCTGTGCAAAACAGCGTGTGGCTTCTCACCGGCCCCCTCCTTGCTCCTTTTTTTCTTTTTTTTTTGGTTTTCTTTTATTTTTCTTTATTTTTGCCACAGGGTGTATGCACTCATCAGAGAGAGACAGGGAGAGGGAAAGTAAGAAATCACCCTGCAGAGGGGATGGCCATGCTACAGTTCCTTTCCTCTCACCTCCATTCTCCTCATGGCATTTTGAGCACAAGCACAAATGCGTCCAACATGATTTCAAATTGCTGGGTCTCGGACTCAAACTGTTATCAGCCATGTGAGAATCCAGCTCTAATCACCATGCCAGCGGCTGCCCCCCTGCTTACCCCTTTAAAAAATCCTGCTGTGAGACCAGAACTGCAGAGATCGTCTTTGGACTCTAGTTTGCCATCTTTCCCCAGGCTGCTAGCTTCCTGAATAAAGCTACCTTTCTTTTCCACAGCTGTTTCTTGAGTATTGGCCTTGAATTGGTGAGCAGAACTTGGATGTGATGCCAACTGATTCCAGTTTCAATTTCAGCACAACGACACAGCATCCATGCTCTCTATTGCTGACTTTACCTACTCTAGGTAACAAACGTCTAATCTTCTACTAAGGCTACCAAACCAAGCTTTCAAAATATACATAGTTTTTAAATTTCAAAGTAGTTAAATACATGCATCAATGTGATCAAATACTTAAAAAATGGGCTTACATAGTAAGTGCCAAGAAGTGAAGAAGAATTTACTTTAAGACTATGGCTAGAAAAAAGTGAAGAGAAAGGTAGAATTTTGACTGAGCACAGAAGGATGCGTAGGAAGAGACACAAGAAAGAGACATGGAGGTAGGTAGGTGTGAGACAGGAAGAAAGATCACAAAGCAGTTAATTCCTTGTCTTTTGGGTAGACTGTCAGTACATTTTTTGAATAGAGTAGAAATTCAAAAACATGATTCATTGAATGCAAAGTCTGGAAAGGTAGTTAGTCATTTTCAAATGCCAGGTTAATTTGCCACTGAATGCTTTTTGATAGAAAATTTCATGACTGAAAGGCTTCCTTCAGGGAGACTACTATGGTAGAAAGGAGCAGCACAGGTGTAGAGAGGTAGGGAGGCCAGCATGCAGGCCATTTCCCTAGAATTAGACAGGGTTACAGGTTGGGTGATGGCAGTGGGTAGGGAAGTGGTAAGTGGGAGAGTTATTTAAAAAAAAAAAAGACTTGATGGGATTTGGTGAACGATTTTTTACTCTGCCTCCTTGTGGAGGGAGGGATCATTCTAGAAAGATGCCGCCCTTGAGTTATTATGCTATGGAAGCTGAGTAAATTCTAGCTAGGGGTTAGTTTGTCCTCCATTGGTCTGAGGCAGGTTTCCGCAAATTAAATTTCATGCTAACGTGCTTTAAGCCAGGGACACATCATTAAGCTTCAGGGTTATCTAGTTGATCACACTAAAAAATCTATTTCCACTGTTCCCCTGCCGATGGTTGTGAAAATATTTTAATCGCAGCATGAAATCATTTTGCAATATTTCACCAAGGCAATTATGCACTCTCTGAAATGCAATACTCAAAGAGGCACATGGGATGAAGCCATTAATTCTTAGTTAGTAAATGCTCCAATTTCTAGGTACGGCCCTGTTGAGGCTACAAAATCCAGATCCCCTTTATAAACCAGGTTTGCACCAGCTAAGTGGGGTGGAGAATGGAATCAGCTTGGTAGAAAATTAATACTCTCCTCCCTCTCCTGCCTCCTATGCCCATTTTGGTCTCCGTAAAATTCTGAATTTACGCTCTTCTCCTAGACCGGAAATATTGGAGCCAAGGTGAGTTAAAAGGGTGACAGGAGGGAAACAGAGAAAAACGAAAGCAAATATGTATGTGTGTGTATGTGTGTGCGCGCGTGTGTGTGTGTGCGTGTGTGTGTGTACTAGGAGATAAACGAAGTAGGCAATAGGCAAGTAAAGCCTTGGCATTTAGTGAGGGCTTTAGAAGCTTACCAAGTGTTTGTACTGATGTTCACAATTCAGTGTTAAGATTTTGCCAAAACCTGTCTGAAAGAATGTAATGAGAAAAATGTGTGCACCCTTGTAAAACTGTACCTTGTAAAAGGTCTAGAAAAATGATTACCAAGTCGAGGATGAAGAAATCAAGGCTAGCTGATACAATAGCAAAAGGGAAAATACGAGTTTTCTGAGGAGGAAGACACTTATTTGGACAAGATGAAGCTTTTGCATTTGCATGCTCTGTTCAGCATTTCGTAGGTGGAGGTGGGATTCTGTGGATGAATGGATATGGAAACGTCAGAGTTCATTTAGCCTTGAAATGAGTGTAAATAGTTAATGAAGTCAATGTACCCAGAAGTCTTTTTTTCTGGTTCCTCAAATAGCTCTTTTCCTAGGCTTTACTACTTCCGTAAGAGGAATTCCATGTTCTAGGTGCGAAGACCAAAACTCACAGGATCAGGCCAGCTGGTGTAGTGGTGACTGAGGTGGCTGGATTCCATACAGCCTACTGTGAGGTTCAAGCCCTGGGTCCAGGGGCCTGAAAAACTTACCAGGCATGTGTGTGTACCCAAAATACTGAAAAGAGAGAGAGAGGAGAATAGATTGTGGTAGATCATCTCCCATGGGGAGTGATTTCTTTCTTTCTCCTACTCTGTCTCCATCTGGTGAGTGCATGGACTCTCTGGCAGGAATAAAAAAAAAAAAAAAGAAAAAAGAAAGAAACCCCCTAGGATCAACCCTCACTTCTCGTTAATTCTCACAGTCTATGTCCAATCCATTAGCAAATTTTGTTGGTGTTATCCTCAAAATACATACAGAATATGGCTCCTTTCTCCCATGCCCTATTCTTATCCTTCTCGTTGAATAAATACCCTTTTAGATCATCTTCTCTCTTTCTCCCCTTGCTTACTTCTAATCTGCACATACCCTATATAAAATAGCAGCCACCACCAACAATTCACACCATTATAGTTCCCTCCCTAGCACTTGCCAGCATCTGAAATGTATGTGTGTATGCATATATGTATGTGTATTTTGTATAGTTGGTCTCTGTCACTAAAAGTACACTCCTCAAAGCAGAGACTTTATCTGTTTTGTTTCCTGGCACATTTCCATTTTCTTGAACAGCGTCTAACACACTAAAAAAATATGCTCAATGAATATCTTTTGAATGAATGAAAGAATGAGCCTATGCTTATATCTGTACACTCTGTTAGCTATTTCTCACTTCAATATTAGCTGGTACTTTTTGACATAAAAAGACCACGAGGAAGCAAATCAAGCACCTACTGTGTGCCAGAGGTTATATAAAACGAGATATACTGTTCTGATCTAGTTGGGAAAATAAGACATGAAGTAATAAAAGTGAAGGTACAAGAATAAATAAATGTTAAGGAAATAGACTGAAAAAATAAATACTCAGCCTTTGAGGAAAGGCAGTTATGGGCCAGGGAAGAGTTCCCCCAAATGGAACTTGGACTGAAAAGGTGGTCAGACAGGTAAAGGATATAGTAGGGGGAAAAAAAAGTAACACTCTTACAATCTGCCCTAGTCTATTAGAATAATGCTTCTTGGGAACCAGCAGTTAGCGTAATGGTTATGTCGCTGGACTCCCACGTAGTCGACCGCGGTTCGCGTCCCGGACCTGGTGGCTTAAAACTCATGCCGGGCGCGTGTGCGTGCGTGCTCAAGATCCCGAGAGGAGAATGGAGGAGAAGGGATTGCGGTGTGACCATCCCCCTGGGGGGTGATTTCTCGCTGTCTCTATGTCTCTCTCTGTCTGTCTGGTGAGCGCACACACCCTATAGCAAAAACCTCTCCAAAAAAAAAGAATAATGCTTCTTAGTCATGAGTATGTAGGAAGAGCTCCCAGCTTCAAGATAGGTTTCCTAATTTATAAGAGACAAACATCATCAATACTATTGTTTATGAAAAGTATTGGGAAAATACAATTCAGCTGGCAGTAGTCATATTGTTCTTTGTTTAGAGCATTAGATGTGTGTGTGTGTGTGTGTGTGTGTGCACGTGTGTAAAAGTTTTGTCCTTAAGATGCATGCACTCACCAGGGAGAGAGAGACAGAGACAGAGACAGTAAGAGGGAAAGTGAAAAATCATCCACTGGGGTGGGGATGAGTTGGGGATGGGGTAGGAATGGCCAGGCTGCAATCCCTTCTCTGTTCTCCTCCTGGGATCTTGGGCAAGCATGCACTCGTGCCCAGCGTGATTTTCAAGACACTGGTCAGGGACTCGAATAGTGGTTGGCCATGTGGGAATACAATGACATGACTGCTATGTCATCTGCTGAGCATTAGATTTTATAATCCTGTTGGCTGATGTCTAAGTAAACCCCAGAAAAGAAATCTTCTCTACAGCAATCTATTTTAAGAAAAAAATAACCCCATATAAATGTAGCAATGGAAATAAACCCATTGTAGTTCATTCAAACCTTAAAAATTATTTGCTGGGACCAGCAGTTAGCGTAACGGCTATGCTGCTGGACTCCCACGTAGTCGACCGCGGTTCAGGTCCCGGACCAGATGACTTAAAACTCACTCTGGGCACATGTGCATGCGTGCCCAAGATCCCGAGAGGAGAATGGAGGAGAAGGGATTGTGGTGTGGCCATCCCCCCTGGGGGATGATTTCTCGCTTTCTGTCTCTCTGTCTCTCTCTGTCTATCTGGCGAGCGCACGCACCCTATGGCAAAAACCTCTTCAATGCCCATATTTGCTTATGGAATGTGTTCATATGTATTTTATATAAACATAGATAAGCCAATGGGTCTTGTGTTTTGTTAGAAGAGAAACAGTTCATACAAATAGTTTTGATATTCAGATATCACTTCTTTAAAGCTACACATTTTAAAACACCTCAATTGGTACAATTGTGTAAAATTTGAAAGTAGAATCAAATACAATAGATTATAAATGCATATCTGTATATATCTATAAATATACATAGTTGTTTTCCTTATAACATTTAGAAATATTGATGGTGTTTATACGATACAGGAGCCAGTAAAATTTTCTACTCTCGAAGATTAATTTACATTACAGGAGGTATTTTGTCTTTGTCTTTTCTTTTTTTATTTTCCAGAGAGCATATGCACTTGCCAAGGAGAGAATGACACAGAGAGGAGAGGGAAAAAGCACCCTTCCGACACAGAGAGGAGAGGGAAAAGCACCCTTCCTGGGGCATGATCATGCTGCAGTCCCTTCCCCTCCACTTACTTACCCTGTTGGGATTTTGGATATGCACACACACATGCCCAGCATGTTTTTCAAGTCACTGAGGCTGGGATTCTAACCATACAATAGTTTGTGTAGGCTGTCTTAAGTACTAACTCATGGAGCTGGCCTGGTATTTTGTCTTTTACAACTTTAAATTTTCACTACCTGACTGTATTTGGTGTAAGGTAGATTCTCCATATACAAAACTGCAATTAAAATTGAGTGACAGTAGATAAACTGCTTCAAGTCACATATGAAAAAGACATTCCTAGCAGGCAGTTACATTGCACATATTGTTGAGAGGGGAGTATTATTACCACTGATTTACATATTAGAAAACAAAGCACAATGAAAGAGAGATCAGAATTCATATGGCCAGCAAATCAACAACAATATCTTATTTGGAGAACTTTATTATTTCTTCTGAATATCTAGTAATATTTATCCCCATTTGATCCTGAGGGGTAATATACTTAGCCTTCTTTTACAGACCTTCATGTGAAACTGAGAAATAATCACTGAGAGTTAACTGATTACGAGAACGAGGAAAGGCTATGTGGCAGTAGTCTTATTTTTCCAACCTGAATTTATTCTTCTTTCTATTGGAGTATATTGTATCTTTTGATAAAAGATATTTTATTCCACATTTCATCTTCTTTTCCATTATCCTTCCTTGCAATTAATTAGTACTCTGTATTTTCTGAGAATGCCATTTGCAGCTAACCGAAGATATATTTAATTTCTTATTTCTAGGCATAAGCTAAGAATATTTTTCTCAAGTAAAAGTCATTTAAAAAAATGCCATTATAAATTTGTGATAAAAGCACCAACACCGTTCAACAGAAGAACAGTATTTTCAACAAGCAGTGTTAGAAAAATTGGACATTCATATTAAAAAGAATGAAGTTGGATCCTTATCTCATGTCATATACAAAAGTTACCTTAAAATGGATCAAAGTCCTACACAAAAGAGCTAAAACTGTAAAATCTTAGAAAGAAATATAACAGAAAACTTTATGACATTGGATTTGACAATAATTTTTTTTTCTATGACACTGAAAGTAAAAGGAACAGATATAAAAATAGAGGTTGGACTTCATCAAATTAAAAATTTAGTACCAAAGGACACTATCAAAAGAGTGAAAAGGAAACCCTACAAAATGGGGGAAGTATTTGCAGATCACATATCTGATGAGTGATTAATATCCAGAATATATAAAGAATTCTTATAAGTCAATGATAAAATATGAACAACTGGATTAAAAAAATGAGTAAAGTACATAAAGAGATATTTATCCAAAGAAAACATGTACAAATGATTGATAAGAACGTGAAAGGATGCCCAACATTATGAATCATTAGGAAAATGCAAGTCAAAATTATAATGAGTTACCGCTTCACACCTGTTAGGATGGCTATTAACAACAGAAAAACAATGTTGGCAAGGATGTGGGGAAACTGGAATCTCTGTGCATTGGTAATGGGAAATAAAATGATTAAGCTATTATGAAAAACAATGTGGAAGTTCTTCAAAAAATTAAAATACTGTAGAATTACTGTATGATTCTGTATTTCCACTTGAGAGTATTGAAAAGCTTCAGAGAATGGAAAGCGAGGAATCAAAACAGGTATTTGTATATCAATGTTTATAGCAGCATTAGGCACATTGGCCAAAAGGGGGGCTCCTAAATGCCCATCGATGGGTGAATGAAAACACATGATATAATTTACAATGAAATATTAAGATCCTTAAAAAGAAAGGGAATTTTGACACATGCTAAAACCTTGACAACATCATGGTAAGTGAAATAAGCATGACACACACAAAAAAACAAATGTAGATGATTCCACTTATATGAGATCTCTAAAGTAGTGAGATTTATAGAGACAGGAAGTAGAATAGTGGCTGCTGGGAGCAAAGGAAGGGAAGAATGGAGAGTTACTGTTTAACGAGTGTGGAGTTTTAGTTCGAGAAGTTTAAAAGAGTTCTGGAGATGGATAGTGCTGATTGTTGTACAGCAGTGTGACTATATTTAATGTTAATTGAATTCTACACTTAAATAGTTAAAATGCTGGATGAGTACGTTTGGAGACCTATTGTATACTATGGTGACTATAGTTTATGATAATGTGTTACATACTTAAAATTTGCTAAGACAGTAGATTTTAGGATCTCTCATCACACACAAAATTTAACTCTGTGAGATGAATATGTTAAGGAGCCAGATTTTGGAAATCATCTCACAGTGCGTAGAGTATTAGAACATCACATTATGTATCTTGAATACATATAAAGTTTAATAGTGAATTTTACCTCAGTAAAGATGAAAAATGGTCAAAATGATAAATTTTGTTATGTATACTTTACTATCATAAAAAGTTTATGATCGTATGAAGTGAGCCTATTTCTAAGTTCAGAATCTATACTAAAAGGTCAAAAGATAAATCTTAAGATGCAGAGAGATTTAGTTTTACAGTGAAACAGAAGCATATATTTGTCAGTATAGAGACAAAGAATATTACACAAGTGTGTCTAATGTCATTTTAGCTCTTAGCTTTAAGTCCTGCCCCCACCATTCCATGCCAGTGGGCAGAAATAAAAGAGCTTTTCCTCTGCCTGTGTTTTGGAGGAAGGAAGAGCTGCAATTATAGTTGAGTATGCACCAAGGAGAGACCCTTATGTTTACTCCTTTCTCACGAAAAGTTCATACACAGTGTTATTTTTCAGTACAACGTGTAATGATCAAATAGGGGTAATTAGCATGTCCTTTCTTAGATCCTTTCTTAACTGTGCTTTTTGTCTTTTTCTTATTTCTGAGTCCCAGTTCCAAGAGTTAAAATGCAGTATGCTCTTTGCCTCCCCTTCCCAGATTGGTGCTCCGGCTAAGGCAGCAGTCAATTAGACCATCTCCAGAACTCTTTTAATGTTCTCAAACTAAAACTCCATACCCATTAAACAATACCTCCTTCCCTATCAAGAAGAGTTTGGCATGGCTTTTTGTAGTGGTAATGCCAATAGTCACAATTGGGCTTCAGCCAGTCTTTTAATTTAAAAAACATTCGTTCAGAACTGAAGGAAAGGAACTATTTCTTAGTCATCTTATGACAGAAAAGAGAATTAGTTGCTTTGGTTTTATAAATATAGCACAAAATACATAAAAATACCCCCAACCTTTCCTTCTTTCTTGCAATCTGTTTTTTATAGCTTTCCTCTACATTCTCCTAAAAGCATATTGAATTATATAATCTTTTTCCTTCTAGCACATGGAAGCCAAATTCACCCACATAGACTCTGAGCTCCTTCCTGTCCTGGACTTTTCCTGATCAGCCTACTTGCTCACAACTGTTACTTCAAGATCTTCTGCATTCTACTGATGCTAAATGCAGCCCCGTTCTCCGAAGGCGCTTTAGTTCTGGTAGCTTCCACTTTGCCTTAGTGAATGCCATTCCTTCTGGACAGAATACTCAGCGGCTTCTAACATTCAGTTTGAGTGTGACCTTCTCTGTTAAGCCCATGTGACCACTCTAGAAAGAATCAAATGCATCTTTCTCAGTGATCTCATACTAGTTTGCATATCCATGTAATAGCCTTTACAACATTGCTGCCATTTGTGTGTGTGTGTGTGTGTGTGTGTTCTGCTGGAAAACAAAATGTTTTACTTACGTCATCAGATACATTGACTGGCACCCTTCAACAGTGTTCTGGGAATGAATGGATGACTTAATAAGCATATCTTCCACAGCCTGATTATTTAACAACAGCAAAACCAACACTAGAGCTTATGCACATTTCATAGTAAGTTAACAATGAAAACTAGGGCTGCCCAGTAGCATGGTGGTTGAGACAACTGAATTTTGCATGGTCACTTTGAATACCAGAGCTGGCAGAGCAGCTTAAGGGACACATTAGCTGTGTATATGTGCATGCCCAGAATCTTTTATGAAAAGGAGGAAGAGACGGAAAAGAGGGAATTGCAGCATGGTCATTTCCCACAGCAGGGGGAGGAGGGGCTATTTTCTCATATCTCTCCATCCTTATTGAATGCACACGCCCTCTAGCAAAAATTGGCAAAAAAAAAAAAAAAAGAAAGAAAGAAAAAAGAATGAAAACTAAAAAATGCTGATCAGAATCTTACTAAAGAGAAACAGGAGAATATAGGCACAGACTTATGAGAGTACCAAAATTGTTAAGATTATAGTAGGAAGCCAGGTGATCATCTTACTGAAACAGTTTTCTGATTTCTCAAACAGAAGCTTTGGGGAAAACTGATTTTCTTTCTTATGTTATATGGTTGTAGTATCAAATTGGCTACTTGGATTCCCTCGGCTATAGCTCAATTATACTAACGTACTTAATAGGATTAAATTGACCTGCGCTAGCCTGAAACAAATTTCATTACCTTCTCAGACTCTCTGGTCTGTGCATTTCAGTAGTTCTGTGAATATTAGCAACAGGCGCTGCTTGGTTATGTCTTTGTATAGTCAAATTTGTTTCAGGGCTAAGACTTTTTGGATAATTTGCAGGTTCATATGATACTAGAGCTAGGAAGAGTTCATTTATAGAGATCTTTGCTCAATTTAAAGATGGAGCTCTTAAGTCCAAGGTGATGCAGGGAACTTGCTGAGGGTCACAAAGTTGGCTAGTGGCAGATGTGCCTTAGAGTTTTGGTTTTCTCTCTGAAGCCAGCGTTCTGCTCACTGCCCTGTGCTGTTGCTCACAAATGAGTTACAACTTTATGTATTCAATCTGGGGCAGTGCAAGTACATGCAGCCATGTGTACATTGAAGGCTTTCAAATTACATCTTCAAAATTGAAGTTAGTTTAAGCACAGGCTTTGAATTTATTCATCATTTAGGAAAGTAGATGTATGTGATATTCTCTACCCACTGAACCATAATCTTTCTACAAAATACTAATGAAATACACAGTGTGATCCGGCTTCTCATTTCTCTCTTCCCCCTGTGAACCCTCCTTCCATCTGCACCACTCCATTTGAAGGCAGTGGCATGCATACAGCCCCTTCCAAATAACCTTCATTAGAGAATGTGCAAGACAAAGACCCTTTTGCCATGGGAGTATCAACAAAAGGATTTAAGAATAAGAATTCATTTCATAGAAGAGCTGAAACCAAGTGAAAAAAAAAATGCATGGTAGTTTAAAATTTTTCTTTTAAGATGAGAACTGAAAGGAAATGAATCCAAGAAATACGTGTAATTTTAGTTGATAAAGAAAATATAAAGCATACAATGTCTTAATACAAAGGAGAAGATTGTAGCTGAGTTTCTTAGAGACGCTTAAAGGCTCAGGCTCAATGGAATTTGAAACAGTTTGAGTTTAATTAGGTGGGGAAGGGAAAACAATAATGGATGCAGAGAGTGGGATGGTAAGGAGTCCCCAGCTGGGACGCAGAGCTAATATTGCTCCAACTATGCTGGGCAACCCAAGACATCAGGAAGACTGTGCCATGGGTAGCAGAGAGAGCAGTGAACCTGGAATCAGGAGACCTGGAGACAAGAAGAGGCATTTACTTTTCTTTGGCTATGCATACCTCATATGGAAAATACTAGGGCACAATCAAACAACCTCATAGTTTTGGCCTTACTTGTAGCAATCTTGTTTTCTCTAAGCTCACACAATTGACAATCTGATAAAAGAAAGTATGCTAGACATAATGCTTTTATTCCTGGTCTTACTGTTCTATGCTCTCTTTACACCTTGGCTTGATAGACAGAAGGTGACTGGGAACCCCAGAGGAGAGTCTAGGGTAGTCCTAGGCCTCTTCCTTCCCAAAAATAATCTAGTGAAGCTCTTCTTCAGCTTGATGTGGAGCTTTGTCAATATATGCTCAGGGCTATTAAATCAAAACACACTCAAAATACTGAATATATTACTTACCAGCTGTGGACCTTGAAGTCCTGACTTTTATGGGTCTTTAGTGACAACTAATTCACAATTGTAAAGATTTTTGCTTTCAGATGACTCAAGGTCACCTACTAGTAATCAACTCAGCATGATATTAAAAGCTACCAACATAGCATATTAATTTAAATGTTACTGTTGATCGAGGCTGGAATTCAGAACTCTGCTCAGATCTTTACTGTAAAGCTTCTGGGCACAGAAGTATATGCAAAAAAGTGGAATATCTCTTATTAATGGGTGAAATCAGTATCATCTTGCCTCAGCGATGTTTTCTCTTTTTTTTTTGGAAAGGTTTTTGCTATAGGGCGTGTGCGCTCACCAGACAGACAGAGAGAGACAGAGAGACAGAAAGCGAGAAATCACCCCCCAGGGGGGATGGCCACGCCGCAATCCCTTCTCCTCTATTCTCCTCTCGGGATCTTGGGCATGCACGCACACATGCCTGGCGTGAGTTTAAGCCACCGGGTCTGGGACTCGAACCGCAGTCGACTACGTGGGAGTCCAGCGACATAGCCATTACGCTAACTGCTGGTCCCAGCGATGGTTTTTAATGACTATTCTTGCTTTATAATGATAAATTACCATTATACTATAACTATTTAGTTCAGGTGTAGTTGCTCCTTCATTGTATGTGGGCCTATATTTTTCTAAACTAAGTTTGAAGATATATTTGCACTGCTGTTCACCCATATCCATATTTCTAATGCAAACATATTTCCAATGCTGCTATAATTTGCATCTACTATGCCGGGTCATAGGCCATGGGCTACCTGTGAATTACCTTGCAGAACACTATCAAGACAAGATTTCTTAAATTATTTAACTAGTTTTAAGTTCAGAAATCATCGTTGTTTATGTAGACCAGTGTGTATACTACCATACTTGTTTTAAACCAGGAACAGGCCAATTTCTTTGTATTGGTAAAGGGTTAGATAGAGAAGGGTTTAGTGTCATCACCACTATTTAACTTTGATGCTGTGGTGCAAAAGCCACCGTAGATAATACATAAATGAGTGGATATCACTATTGTATGCATTTATTTTGCTATAGAGGGCATGCATTCACCAGGAATAGAAACATAGAGAGAGGAAGTCAGAAAGCACCCACCCAGGGAGTTGGTCATGCTGCAATCCCTTCTCCTTCATTTTCCACTCTGAATTCTGGGTAGGCATGCACATGTACCTAATATGTTTTTCGAGCCATGGAACCTGGGACTTGAACCATGAAGTTAGCTATGTGGTATCCAGTTGTCTTAAGCAGCATGCCTGGCCTAGACATCAGTATTTTAAACTTAGAAGTTTGTTTACAAAATCCATTGGTGAATTGATTTGCCCTACGTACCGCAGTTTGTAGACTCTTGTTTAAAAAAAGGGAATGGTGAGTAAATTTTGTAATGCTCTCTCAATTCTTTTTAATGTTATTCTTTTGCCAATAAAATGTGAGAGTGAGCTCACTGTTGGACTGGCTTGTGTGTGCCCTATTTAAGTCAGTTATGTTAAAAACACATTTGGGAACCACCAGTATAGAAAAGGTGGGATGCAACCAGTATTCTACAAGTAGCCAACTTCATCTTTTAACCTGAGTACTGGAAGCTAGGATCTGTAAAACCAATAAGAGCATTTATTTTTTTGTGGGGGAACCATGAATAAAAGGATGGAAAGGCAGTAGACTAGGCTAAATAATACTCAAAGCTTAAGTATCTGTTTACCAGGATAGAGCAAAGCATTAAAGAATTATAATGGAATTTCTTAAAGAAACTACTTATTAAATAAAAATGAAACTACATCAATTCTGTGGGCAAAGGATTGGATTAAAGACTAATGTGCATCTTAAAGAAGAGAACAGAAATATTTATTTTATTAATATGATTTTCAACAGAGAATATTTGTAGTTTGTAACCCATACTTAAGCCTTAAGTATATAAAATTGTAGGCTTTCTAGTACATGCCTGAAAATATAAATCATATGATATTACTAGTCACTTAGTGTTGCCTTAAATAGAAATAAATGTAAGCTGTTATACTGTATAATGTTAGGTCTTATATTAAGCAAAGCACAGGATCTGATTTTTGTCAGCATAAAATTGTTCTAACCTTGAACACTTATTTATAATTGATATAATAAATTAGAAAAGGACTTTAAGAGTTCCAACAAAGGTTAAAATGAAAGAATGTGACGAGTCATACTTCTGGTTAAAATATGAAACAAAAAAGTTTAAATAAATGCATTTGAAAGTGTTTTGTCAAAATAAAAACAAACGTTTCACAGAATAAGTTTATTAAAACTACAACACATTTGCAATGAAGTTTTTATCATCATGATCATTTTCAGCAACTAGGTGAGATCTAGTCAAGGGTAAAATGCAGCCCTTATGGTGATTTTTTACAATGGCTGTTTTTGAAGTAATATTCGAGTTTGCCATGCTAGTAAGTTACCTTTACAAGTGTTGCACGTTATTGCTATCCCACTGGCTTTTCCAGACTACCAATCACTGAAGAGATGACAAACATGGGACACGCATCAGTAAAAATTTGGGCCCTCTGTTCTAGTTGAGGACTAAACTTTGCAGCTCCAGAGACCAAAGATAAATGGCTTGGTCTGGGAGAAGCCATAACACACTCGTACCTGAGCCAAGGAATGTGATGACAGATGAAAAACACCAACCAAGTTCTTTCCAGTGTAATAAATTGTTACAGAAAGATCTTACCTAATTTTCTATGCAAAAAATATATACCAGTTTCTCAGCTTTTGTTTTGCTAGGTTTTGCAGATGATTTGCTTGTTTTGAAGTAAAAATTAGTGATTTGACTACAACGCTGAGAAATGTGATGCTTACATTATCATTCCAATCGCTGTGAAGCTTTTACCCTTGGCTCTTTGTTTCTTTGAACATTCCTTTATTCTATATTCATAATGTTTTGAAAGGTTCAATTCTCTTGGTGTAAATAATCTAAAAACAAAAGGGAATACTTAAAAAGCTTTTGTTTATGCATTTCTCATAAACAATTATAAAATAAAGTACTTACATAATCTGATGTCAGAATGTAGTAATTTTGCCTTTCTTCTTCATTCCAGATCAAGTTTCATACACAGAAAGCGGAGACAAGAGAGAGATGACTCCTGTTATAACTACCAGCAGTTCTTCGGTCCTGACATTCCATGGCCTTGGGTCTGCAGCAGACACATTTAGCACTATGTGTTGCCATTACCTAGTATTGTCCAGTTCTGTTTCATGCATATAAGTTTTATTTCTGTAATTCTAGGGTGAGTGTTTTAAAGCTAAGGATCCCATCTAAGATATTTTTAGCATCTCTCAGCACATCTAGCATTTGCCAGCTTGATAGCAAACACTAAAGGCCTATTTGTTGATTGACAGTAATCTAAACATACTCAATAATCCTAATCCATGACTGTGTATGTGCCCCTGGACAAAGATAGATCATGGAGTTAGTGCAGTATCAAACAGAAATCAAATTGAGTGACACAACTGGGTTGGATCTACCATTCTGAATTCATCAAGTTTAAGTATTGCTATGTCTACTCATCATGATTCAGATTGAAAAGAGCATTTCTTTCTCTTTCTTGTTCCTTTTTTTAATTCAGAAACAAATCTGACTTAATGGTGGAGGAAGATTAACCTTCCTCAAATTTTCACTAATAAAACCTCTCTTTCTTGATTTCTTTAGTTTTCTTTCCCTTCATAACAATGCTTAAAAGGAATCTAAGAATTTTAGCCTGTGATAAGCAGTTAGAGTGATAAGAAGGTTTTAATTTTTAACTTTACCTTATTACTTGATTATTTCCCTGTGGTAGTGCACGTCTGAAAATCTGGCACGTTCAGTGTCTCTTACTCTGCTAACAGAGTTCTCTTTGTCACATTGGGAAGTTTCTCCTATATTCTCAAGACTAAGTTTCCCTTCCCCTTTTCTCCAGAAATTACCAGGTGAGAGCCTGACTTAGAACTTGAGTTGGACTACTGGGAAAGAGATGGGGGGGGGCGCTGTTGCTGAGGTAGAAGATCACATGCCTGCATTGTCTTTTCACCATCTTTGTCAATGCATGGGGAGAGATTTTCTGATATATAAGCTAACATCAGAGAAAGAACTGAGAGACAGCAAGAAACAAATTTTATGCAACTTAGTTTGAACACTTTCCAATGTGAATAATAAACTCCTTTTTTTAGCTGAGAGTTGTTTGACTTGAGTTTTTGTTATTCACGATTGAAAGAGTTCTGCCTAATTCACCTATGCCAAGAAAAAAAATCTCAGAGCTCTCATAACAATAACCGACCCACTCTCAGAGTGTTAAAAATGATAGATTTCTAGGTCCTGCTGTGGAGGTACAGTTGGTAGGGTGCTGCTATGTGATGCTGGAGCAACATGGGAGACCTTGGTTCCAGTTCTGGGTTCACCTGAGCATGCTGGGCACACCTGTGATCCTGTCTGGCTGGAAGTCCAGAAGGAGAACTGTGGCACAGTGAGACCTTGTCAAGATCTTTCTCTCTCTCTCATGAAAGAAAGAAAAAATGAACAAAAGAATGAAAGGGAGGAAGAGAGATAGGAAAGGAAAGAAAGGAAAAGGACGGAAAGAAGGAAGGTAACAGATTTACCCTGCCCAGCACTACGGTGGATAAGACCCTGTGTTTAGAAGTTCAAGTTTTTCTCAGATGGCCTAATGTTAGCAAATCTGGGTGTTAGGCTTAGTATTTCTAGCATTCAGATTGCTGCTATACCAGGTGTACATTGCTTGACACTCAGTTTTAATTTTGAGATACCATAAATAAATTTTACACTGTAAGAGGATATGAAATCAGTAGGATTTTTTCCTAAGAGATTTTTTTTTTGAGAAGTTTTTGCTATAGGATGCATGCACTCACCAGAAAGACAGAGAGACAGAAAGCAAGAAATCACCACCACCACCCCTCCCCCCCAGGGGGTATGGCCATGGCACAATCCCTTCTTCTCCATTTTCCTCTCGGGATGTTGGGTATGCACACACATGCACCCGGTGTGAGTTTAAGCCACCAGGTGGTTCAGGACTTGAACAGTGGTCAACTACATGGGAGTCCAGGGACATAGCCATTATACCAAGTGCTGGTCCCAACTAAGAGATATTTCTATGAGAACATAATTTGTGAGTGTAGCAGAGTTGCTTAATGCATTTAACCCTCTATGCAATACCTGTGCAAATTCTTATCAATTTAAGTGTCTACCTACACTTTAAATGTGTTACCATTTCTCACTTTCACAGTGCCATGGGAGAATATGAAAAATGTCAGTTAGAGAACAGAGTATACTGGTGGCAGCAGTGATTAAACACTGGGTGCCATTGCACGTTGGACTTCGTGTTTGTAATAGCTGTGCACATTGTACAAGCAATGAAATAAATGAAATACATGACAGCAAGAGACTTTCTACAAGAAATTTCTAGAAGGAGCTTTTGTGGGAATAGTGAATAACAGAAAGTAAGTTTAGGGAAGGACTTTTTATAGAGTTACCAAATGTAAGGCCCTGGAGATCATGCAGTTCTAGAGAGACAGATACAAGAAGGGGATAACAGGAGGACAGCAATGTTTGACAGAAAGACAATGTAGGCCATATATGACAGTTTAGTTTTCTAATAACTTCATTAAAAATAGCAAAGGGGCCAACAGGTAGTTTAGTGATTAAGGTGCTGGACTCCCACCTGGCTGACCACAGTTTGAATCCCAGACCCAGTGACCTGAATATCATTCCATCCAGGCACATGTACGTGCATTTCTAAAATCCTGAGGGGAGAAGGTATTATGCCATGGCCACACCCCCTCAGGGTGATTTCTTAGTTTTCCTCTCTTAAAATCTCTGACTCTCTCCTTTCTAGTGACCACACACACCCTATGAAAAAAAACCTAAAAAATAGTAAAAAAAAAAGTGAAATTATTTTTATAATATATTTTGTTTAATGAATCTAAAATATTATTCTTTCAACATGAAATCAACATAAAAATTATTTAGATTCTTTAATTTTTTTTCACATTCGGTTATTAACTTCTAGTGTATATTTTGCAGTTAAAACAACTCTCTAAACACATTTAAGTGTCTAATACTCACATGGACCAGTAGCTACTCTATTGGAATAAGCTAAATTAGAAAATGGGAGAAGACAAGATTTATCCTAACTGGTGTCCAGACTTCATATTTCTAGCTCAAAAAGGAGAGGAGAGAGCACGTCTTTAATAATAGCCTCTAACCACCTCTAGTCTTAACTCAGCCCAGTTATTACCCTGCTTCCAGCATCACAAATGAAAAACAGTCAACACGTTTTGGTGAATTACTATGCATCAATCAAAGTGTTGTCAGGAAACAGCTGGCACTCAAATTGGGTAAATTAAGGTGAATTAGTAAAAGAGATATTTAGAAAACTATGTTGGCAGGGTGTTTGAAAACTATGCAATAAAGTGTGATACCCTGGGAATTTGAAATAAGTGAGTCTCCCATCCTAAACCTGAAAGTCTTTGGGAGGGAGTAGTCTCCAAATCTAGAGAGGGAGAGTCATGTGGAGAGGTCTATATGCAGGAGCTATGACTTTTGATCAGAGGATTCTGTCCATCTATGATAACCCTGAAGAGGGAACAGGGAAGTTAAACTTTAAGATCCATCTTCCTCTCTCCTTTCAATCTCTCAGTCAGGCTATTTTCTCATTGGCCAAATGCAAGTGAATGGTGGAGGGAAAGGTAGCCTGTTGATGCAGCCTGCATAGTCAGTTGTAGGTAGAAAAGTATGACCTGAAGGGTAAAGTAAACATATCTAGACAAAGTTACAGCTTGAGGAAATCAAGAAGCAAAGCAAAATTGGAATAGACTACAAAATTAATGAGGTCTCAAGAAATGTTCAAAAACACTAAATATGTGGTTTCTTATTTTTTCCTTCTGGCATGCGGGCATCTTACATTTTATTACCAGTCCCATCCAGTCCTGTTTATGTGTTAAAGTCAATGGTTTTGAAACCAAGGTCCACAGTGGGGTATCAAGAGCTCACAAACTCTCTGAAATGATGTGGAATGTTTTGTATATATTTTCTGCCCTTGGCAAAATGCATAGCTTCCCATAAATTCTTGCTTATGGGAACTCAAGAAACCCCTGTTGGGAGGACAGAACATAAAGCTGTCAAAATTCTTGAAATTAGCAATAGATAATATGGTCAGCAATTTTCTTAGGTTGAGTTTCCTGATATAGACTTTGTTTACTTTCCTTTTTTTCTTAAAGTTAAGTTTTTTGCTTATTTATTTATTTATTTAGAGTACTTGCTGAAGAGAGGAAGACAGTGAGAGGGAAATAGAGGGAAAAAAAGAGAGAGACAAAAAAAAAAAAAGGAAGTGAGAAATCGCCCCTGGGGGGTTGACCATGCCACAATCCCTTCTCCTCCATTCTTCTCTTGGGATTTGGGTACACATGCACATGTACGTTCAAGCCACCAGGTGTGGGATTTGAACAATGGTTGGCCGTATGAGTGTCCAGCACTTTAACCACTGTGCCTCCTGCTGGTCCGTAGACCTTGATTTATTAAGGAAGTGATTCTAGAAGAAACTTACAGGGAAGCAGAAGAAGGCAAAGAACAGGGGAGGCAAAAAAAGATAAGCAAGGGACAAGGGTATGACTATCGGAAAAGCCCTGAGAAGGGTGGTTTCAGCCTGACCTGGTAGAGAATCTCTGATTGTAAGCTATTGCACTCACTCTTCATTGTCCAAAGGCTGTCCCAAGGTTGTGAATTCTGGAGAGTTTCAGCTGTTTGTAGAGGAGGTCAAAACATATTCAGTAGCTTAAGCAAGGGCAATCCTCTGGAATGCTGGAGGTACTGGAGGAGGAAGGGAAACGTCATCGAACTGGAGAGGGTCATATAGAATAAGTGAAAGATATCCAATGATGACCACTAAACCAATGAATTTAGAGACAATGAAGCTAGAGATGAGTGGCTGGCAATTACTTTTTTAAGACATTTAGTATTTCAGCTTCTCATAACTGACCTAAAACAGGCACGTTAAGCAGCGTAAGTAGGCAGTTGGGCCAGGGTACAACCCTGCAGCCACTAGGCCATAGGTCTCTGCCTTTTGGCCCTAAGGCAAGATTCCAGAGCCTTCCCAGATGTATCACCATCTACTGGCATCTCGTGCTTCTCTAAGTTATCACATGCAATAAGCCTGTGTTGTACCTTAACACAAAATCCAACCTATTAATTTTTATTAATTCTAATCAGAACAAAATGCCAAGCCTATCTTAAATCTTTACCCCCTTTTTGGATTCCTCCTCCCCAGCCCTTAGTCTCTACTCTCATATAATAATGACCATACTAATAATAACAAAGATGATGATTATGATAGAGACTTATTGAGCACTTATTTTATGTGGCTATGAGCTAAGCATTTTATGCAATTGCCTGGTTTAAATGTCAAATCCCCTATAATTTTGATAGAATTACTATTCTCATTTTGTAGCAGAGAACACTGAAGCTTAGAGAGTTAAATTAACCTTCCTAGGCCACCATACTGGTGAGTCCAGCTTTGCTGATTATATGGCACATATATTCTGTACTCTAGTTTCTTACTTACAGTTTTATGTTTATATTTTACATAACTTTTATTCCATGATTCCATGTATGAAGATTTTCTCTTGCTTAGTCTGTCAAGATGGGTATTTCTTCTATTGGTAGTGGAATAGCTCTTTCTCTTTAAGGATTATTTCTTTCTTTCACCCTGTAGAGCAGTTGAAGTAGTCTTTCCCAAGACCTTTCTCCCTTATAGAAGGTGGTCAGGGCATATGACCTGAACTGGCTAATGACCACCCTTTTCTGGAATATTCTTTGGAATAATTGGAACAGAAGCACTTAGTCCCTGAAGGACTGAGGATACTAATACCCATATAAACCCTGAGCTGTGGAAGGGCCGTTATTGACATGTTGGGAAGAGAACAAGCTGGAGAATAAAGGCAAACCAGAAGGAAAGGGAGCCAATACATTGCTCTAGTCTTAATGCCATCTTTTAAGCACTTTCTCTAATCACCTGTGGTAAAACCAATTGTATCTAGTTTGGGTGCCTACAAATTCTGGCCTTCTCCCAACATACACAGTTTTTATTTTTGTTTTGTTTTGACTTACACTATTGTGCTAACTTAAAATTTAAATAGCACAGTTATATTGAAATCTTGTTCCCCTAACTTCTCGCTGCCACCAGATTGTGAGTTTCTTGAGGACAGAAATGATTTCATATTTGTTTTTATACTTGAAGTGCTTAGTATGGACTCCAACACACAGAAGTGTCTCATGTTTCTTGCACTGACTTGACTAGTTTGGGATCAAAACAAAGAAGAAAATGTGCTGATATGAGGTTTGCAAAATCACTATGAAAGGCAGTGATAACTCGTATTAGGTGTCATGGCCTCAATAGGCAGTGACAAGTGTTTTCTGAATGTTTAGAGACAGAAAGACTGTATGGTGGCTGACCATGGGAACTTGTTTGTTTTCTTGATACTCAAGGACTCTTTTGGTATCTCTGAGTGTCTTGACGAACACTTTACTTTCCTTGGAATGTGAACAAGCAATACTCTCCACCCCTCTCCCACATGGCCAGGGGACCACAGGAAAACTGGAAGAGATGGGGTTGCTGTTTTCCTCTGTTGACTTGGATTACTGGAATTGGCTAGATTTCTCTAGAAGGATAGAGATCAATTACAGCCACATAGTAGAGAATATCATCCCATTTGGCCTTCTCGGTGGAATCTGAAGATGGGTAGGTTCAGTACTCTTGATTATTATGTGAGATCTATTGTCAGCCTCTTGGTTCTTCAGCAAAAGCAGACTTCTAGCAATTGCAGCTGAGCTGCATGTGTGTGTCTCTTCCATGTGTACCTAGGGACCTTTTCCCTCCAAATTCTTACTCAGTCATTTAAGTCAAAGGCACTTAGTTCCTCTTGAGTGCCATTCCTATGTCAGATAAAAATGAGCATACTACTCAAATTCCAGGCAACATATGGTGAAATGAGAGCCTGGTCCAGGCTTAAGGAAAGGAGGGCTAAATCAGAGTGAGAGGGACTATGGTTATCTGATTGAGAGTATTTTTCTCTGTCTGGTTATTTACATTATTTTCATTCTAAACTATGAAATTTCATTTCCAGTAAGGAAGCAGTGCTGTATCTGTGGAGTCTTCGTTTGTGCCCATCTGTATTTATAGCTAGCTTTGCATAGAGGTAGAATAAATGATGATATGACATTTATGCCAAAAGGTAAAAGGTATATTCAATATTCACAATCCACAGAATTCCCAGTTGCATAAACCTCTTCTACATTAATGCCATTGTCTCCATAAAGACTAGTTATTTGCATTTCAGCATGCTAACTAGGAAGTGATCATTTGAATCACTGCCTTAGGTTTGGTATGATATACACGGTATTATGTTGACTTTTGGGGTCTTGACTAAAGAAAAATATTTATAAAATAAGGTGAATCTATTATAGACTAGGATTAATCTAGACTGCTTTGGATGAAGCTTGGTGGGTCAAATAAAACAATATAAAATATAATAACAAAAGCAACAAGGGGAACTTGTCTTTGTTTTGTTTTGTTTTGTTATTTAAGAGGTTTTTTGCTATAGGGTGCGTGCGCTCGCCAGACAGACAGTGAGAGACGGAGAGACAGAAAGTGAGAAATCACCCCCCAGGGGGAATGGCCACACTGCTATCCCTTCTCCTCCATTTTCCTTTCGGGATCTTGGGCACGCACGCACATGCACCCGGTGTGAGTTTTAAGCCACCGGGTCCGGGACACGAACCGCGGTTGACTATGTGGGAGTCCAGTGACACAGCCATTACGCTAATTGCTGGTCTCAACAAGGGGAAGTTTTGAAAGGCTAATGTAAAAGATTAATACTGGGCCAGCCAGTGGCATGGTGGTTAAGGCAGCAGGATCTCACCTGGCCAACTGTGAGGTTTGAGACCTGGACATGGCAGCTTGAAAAACACATGAGCACATGTTTATGTGTGCCCAAAATCTTGAGAATGGAGGAGAAAGGATTGTGTGGTGGCCATCATCCCTGAAAGGTGGTTTCTCACTTTTCTTCTCTCTGTCTCTCCCGAGTGCGCATGCACTCTATATCATTTTTTTTTAATAGGAATACTATTTGTTTTTATTGATGCCATAGGAAATAGGGCTAGTGATCTGCAGATGCATAAAGAAGGTGGATTTCTGACAGACATGGGAACGAGCCAGTCTGCAATTGAACTGCTTTGCTTTTGGTTGTGGTAGATTCCCCATCACTAGAGACTAGTAACTAGGAGCTAGAAGACAATTTACTTGAGGTAAGGGATGGCAGCAACAGCACAAAGTCTGACTACTATTCATTCTTCCCTTCTTTCATACCAACAAGATCTGGGATGATTTATTTTTTCAAATGAGACTTTCCATTTCTCAGCTTTACTTACAGGTAAGTGTGATTAAGGGTAAAAGAAGCTGTCATTGGATGGAGCTCTAGCAAGGCTTTTCTCCCTCTCTCTTCTGGCTTCCTTCCTGGAATGCAGGTGTGTTGGCTGTAGCTCTAGCTGCATTTAAGATGATGGCATGACCTTGAGGATGAAAGGGACACATTTGGTATGGTGGAGCAGAAAGTTAGCAGCAGCTTTTGGTTCCTGGTGTGCAAATCTATCTACCTCCTATTGCTTGTAGCTAGGAAAAACAAAAAACAAAAACAAAAACAAAACCAAAACATACAAATAAAAAACCTTCCATCTTTGTATTGTCTGTTTTTTAGAGAGGTTTTTTTTTTTTTCTATAGGTATGTGTGTTCACTAGAGAAAAAGAGAGAGAGAGAAATTACTCCCCGGGGGGGGGGGATGGCTATGCTGCAATCCCTTCTCCTTCATTCTCCTCTCAGAATTTTGGGCACACTCACACATAAACCCGGTGTGAGTTTCAAGCTGCTGGGTCTAGGACTTGAACTGTAATCGATCTTGAAGGAGTCCAGTACCTTAACTAATACAAAGTACACTACCTGCCCCCCATTTGTTGTCTTTGGAATTTCTAATCTCTCTCACTAACAGCCAAATGCAGTTTCTATCAGATACATGTGCAGTCAACAGCCAGCCTTATGGTCTCTTTTAGTTCTACACTTCTATGGATTTAAAAATTCATTATTTTGGGACCAGAAGTTAGTGTAATGGCTATCGCTGGACTCCCATGTAGATTACCGTGGTTTGAGTCCTGGACCCGGTGGTTTAAACTCACGCTGGGTACATGTGCATGCGTGCCCCAGATCCCGAGAGGAGAATGGAGGAGAAGGGATTGCGGCGTGGCTATCCCCCCCTGGTGGGGGGGGGGGATGATATCTTGCTTTCTGTCTCTCTGTCTCTCTCTGTCTTTCTGGTGAGCGAAAGCACCCTATAGCCAAAACCTCTCAAAAAAAATCGTTATTTCAGTTTTACCTATCATCTTAGTAACTTACTGCATGTAACAATTAAAATATTAAAAGGCATACTGTGAGAGTAGTATTGAGATACTATATTAATGTATTTTTTATTCTAAATTGTCTTTGGTGCCTAAATATCCTATGGCATTGATTCAAGGAAAATTATTTACTTATTTGTTTCAGGGAAACCTAAAACAAAGATGTCATTGTTTGCTCTAGTTTCAAATTGGCTTTTATGTGTCCCAATGAGACAGTGTCTTCAAACAAGATTTACTGAGAACTAGAGGGTTTTCTAAATTCCAAAAGCATCCTTCTTCTATCAAGGAACAAGCCTGGCTGACTCAGATAATAGAGTTTTTATATAAGTCATAGAATACAGGAAGAGAAGGAAAGGGAATAATGAAAGAGAAGCGCCCTTTTTCTCACTGATAAAAGGCAGGTCATGGGTTTCCTGTGCTGGGAGAAGGATTTATAGACATCGGGGAAGAAGTGAATGAATAAAGACTTAAGCTCTTTGGCTCCCTGTTGTTCCAGATCTCCCGAAATAAGGATAAGGAAGAAAGCCAGGTGAGTTAGGGACAAGATGAGAACCTCAGGGCTGGTATTACTCAGAGAATGCCTATTTTATAGCAAGCTGCTGTGCCTAACACAGCACAAGAATAAAGAGTATAACTGGCAGCAGAAAGGGTCTAGAAAGGGTCTTTGACAATGTGCTCAGTTTTTTAGGGGGACCTTAGTGCTTCTCCAAATGTCCCATGTGCTCCAGGGTGGGTAGAAACGTTAACACTGAGTGGCCTGTAATTTTTACCAGCAAGGTGCTGATGAGGGTACATTATCTGCTCCTTGCATTCAAATTTTACTTTGAGGAAAAGGAAATATCTTGGTAATCAAGAAGTAACTTTGACCTTTTAACTGAGTATTTGTCTAGAGTCTTTAAGCTACAAGGAATCAGGACAGCATTAACTGCCAAATCTAAGTGTATCTCGGTTATTAGTCAGAGTTCAATCAGGCCTAACAAAACTGGCCTTTATGCATGTGAAGGCTGTTTCCTTCATACTGGGTATTAGAGCTGACATGACCATGGGTCAACTGGGCTGGCCGCAGAGAAAGAGATTAGAACAGGAAGTTGGTAAGTGCAAGTACAAATTAGAATCTGTAAGAAACAACTGGAACACAGAAGGATAAAGTGGAACCTGCCTCTGTTCCTTACCACATCGGGTCTTGGTGATGTGGGTGACCACTAGAAAAAGCTGGTGCCTTCAGTATCAAAGTGTGTCCAGCCTAGCACTTGGAGAAGTAAAAGGAAACGTTTGGCAGGAGATGGAAAGGCTGAGGCCTGGCCAGAGTTCTCACCAACAAGCTGAGCTGCAGATCAGTGACGGTGTGTACAAGCTTCTGCCAGCGGGCTGATATCCTAAGTGCAAAAATGGCTGATTTCTGCCTTTCAGCTCTCAAGACTATTTCTTGTGAGCTATCACAACTCAGAACCACATAAGGATAGTCTACTGGCAAATGTAATTCCTGTTTAGCTCAAGTGGCACAGTTCAGAGCCACCAAAATTAGTCATAGTCACTTCAGAAAAAAATAGTTACTAAGAGGGCACTGCTGCATGTTGACGGAGACTACGTTGGAGGCTCATGTTTTGTTCCTTGTCAAATCTTTTTTTTAAAAAAAGAAGCAAATTTGTTTTTAGGAAAAAAAGTTAAACATTTAGCAAATATGAGTTAAAGTATATGTATTTCAATCCCATCCCCCCCAATTTGTTTATCATATTGTTTATTGTAAAGTTAGACTCAGGCAGTGGAACAGAGGTCCAGACATATTTGGTAATTTGGAGAAGTCTTTGAATGTGATGTGGTCCTGGGTAGGACACAGAATGATGGCACAGTGGCACCTAATGAGAAATATCACTAGGGAAAACAAGTAGTATGAAGGACAAGATGATGAAAACAAGAACTTCCCAAGATCTTCTAGGACTGGCAAAATGTTAGTATGTAAAAAACCGGTCCTCACTCTCAGCGATTCAATTAAGAGGAGACATTGGGGAGAAAATGACTGCAGTCTCTTTCAAACACTCTTCTACCCCCAAACTAGAAGTTTCTACCAGTTCTTTTCCTTGTCTCTGAGAAAAGGAAGGGAAGTATATTTTGGTCTCTAATGAAGGATCTCATTTATAGAGCTGTAAGGCATTACTTCAATCATGAGGTGACACTTTTTTTTTTTTCTAAGAACTTTTATATAGATTCTTCATCCTGACAAGTTCTTTGGATTTGCCGTTATATCAATCTTTTGCTTGTTTAAATAGAACTGCACAGACTGAGATTGGACATCCTTTTAAGAACAGAAAAATCTGGGCCAATCTCCTAGCCTAGTGCTTAAAGGAGCCAAATTCCACATGACTGACCGTGGTTGAAATCCTGGCCCAAATGGCTTGAAAACATACCAGGAGCATGTGCATGTGTGGGTTCTCCAAATCTTGATGGGATGGAGACAAGGAGGAAAAGGGATTATGGCATGACCATACTCCATTGGGGGTGGGGGTGGGGTGTTTTTTCTCTCCTTATCTCCTTGTTTCTCTCTCTCTCTCTCTGGAGAGCACAAATCCTGCCAATTAAGAAAAAAAAAAGAATTGAAAAAAATTTCAACAATTAAAAAGATGTTTTCAGTTTGTTTACAGCCCTCTTTGATTAAGCTGCCACTTCTTTCCTGGACCATTGGCAAGAGTCTCCTTAAATATTCCTCAGGATTTCCTGTGCCAGATACTTTCAAGGGACCCAGGCGACTTGGTTCTTGTTTCTCCACACAGTATGTTGTGATATTCAGCTCTGGCTAAAATGTAACTTTTAAAAAATTGCTGTGTAAGCCTGAAAGGTGTGAGCAAAGTTGTAGGGGTTTAAGTATGTGTGCCTGAAGGTATGTATAGTTAATATGTATATGTTAGGTGAGGGATGAGGAAAGAACAGTTAAGACATTTCTTTCAACAGAGACCTGCATTAACTCTGTTACACCCTTTCAATTGGTGGTGTTTCTGCCCAGGATGGGTAAAGGCTTTGATACTGGGCAGAGCACCTGACCCTCTCTCAACATGGCAAACTGACATGGCCTCCTTATGATTCTCCCTCCTCTCCACCTGTCAGAATGGTCCTGGTTCACTCCATAGCTGATCGGCCCTTTCTTTTCTTTTCTTTCTTTTTTCTTTTTTTCCTTTTTGGAGATATTTTTGCTAAAGGGCACGTGCACCACCAGAAAGACAGAGAGAGACAGAGGGACAGAAAGTGAGAAATCACCCTCCAGGGGGGATGGCCATGCCACAGTCCCTTCTCCATTCTCCTCTCGGGATCTTGGGCACGCACCCACACATGCCCAGTGTGAGTTTAAGCCACCAGGTCCAAGACTTGAACTGCGGTCGACTATATCATGTAGTCCAGCAACATAGCCATTATGCTAGCTGCTGGTTCTGGCCCTTTCTCTTTTGTCATAGGTGCTAGGCAGCAGTAAATTTACAGGAAACTGCCTGAAGAATCCTATCCACTGTGTCCCTTTTAAAAATTTTGCAGCAAGTTCTTTTCCTTTAAAAATTTTTTCCTTGGCTGTCATAGGCTCAGACTTTGGTTCATTAACGCAGACAACTTTCTTTGGGTTTCCTCCTCCCTCTTCTTCAGGTTTTGTCTGCTTGGCAAATTGCTACTTGCTCACTGAGAATTATTTCTCTGAGTTGTACCTTTCCAACTCTCTTCTCCAAGCTCCTGAAAAGGCTAATGAGCACTGGTGCTTGGATTTTCACACTAGACATTTGCCACAGAGCTAATGTAAAATGCATGGCAAGTGTCCAATAGCAGAAAACGAGAGGTTGCAGCGTGAGGGGAAAGAGGAAATGCTTCCTTTATTCTGTGTGACATGATTACCTGGAGATTTGCTTTTAAAGACACAGACAAACCTTAGGAAAACCCAGCTGTCATCAGGATAAACTCAGAAGAGGACTGACTTGCAACCATGTGGAAACCATGTGGAAATTCATCTATAATCAAGGTGAAATTTTAAAATTGAAGTTTACATATCTGAGATATAGTCAGCCTAATTGCTTTGCAGAGAAAGAATCTGTACTGCTAACACAATTTATAGATTTTTAATTTGTCCTTTGAGAGGCAAATATTTCAGATCTCTGGGAAGAAGACAGTGATGAGCATATGAGGTGCCCTGTACTTCTTAGTTGGTAATGTTTCAAAGTGGACCTGCTAGATAACTTCCACATGCCAGCTCTCCTCATCCTTCTTTTCTCTGTGTTCTCTGCTCTCTGACTCTGCTGGACTGGTACACACAGGCTACATCAATAGGTGATGCCATTTTTCTCACTTTCAGTTGGTTTGGTCAATGGGCAAGTCCCAAAAGGAGATCTGAGATGGGAGAGAGAGGTTTTAGTGTTTCCTTCTCTGGCTCCCTTTCTGAAGGTCACCTTATACTGGCTGTAACTTTTGACACATCCTGGTGGCTCACTCTATAATTCTCCCTCCTTCTTGATCCAGAAACTGGCCTCCCCTGGTCCCTAAAGACCTAGGAATGATAACAAATCAGCTACTACTAAGCCACCAGTTACAGTGCTATTCCTGAG
>NW_006199230.1:1006841-1013732 GCF_000334495.1 Tupaia belangeri chinensis
TACACATTCAATTTTGTAAACAATCTCTGTAAATACATCCTGGGCAATTATCTCATTTAGAGTATGCCATCTGTTCCCACTGGGACACATATATTACTCAAGAGTGTGAGTCCAACAAACAGAAGTTTCAGTCACTGGAAATTTGGGTTAGTGTATTATTGAAAAGTATAAAATCTGTATATAACAAATTATGGCCTTGGAAGGTGAGGTTGTACAGTGGTTAAGAGCACCTGCTTGAGAGGCCACCAGATGGTGTAGAGGTTAAGGCAGCTGGAGCCCACATGGTCAACTGAGCAGTTTAGGTACTGGACCCGACACTTGAAAATCATGTCTGTACTTGTGCATGCATGTCCAAAATCCCAAGAGGAGAAGGAAGGACAGGGAGGTCATTCACTCTGAGGGGTGATTTCTCACCTTCCCTCCCTCTCTCTTTCTTTCTGTGGCAAACACTTATGCTCTATGGCAAAAATCTAAAATAATAATAATAATAAAATAAAATGAGCACCTACGTGAGAGGCAGGCTGCCTGGTTGTGATTCACACAGGATCATAGTAAAGACTCAGTGAGTTAACTCATGTAAAGCATTTAATGAGCACTATGTAAGTACACGCTATCATCATCCACTTGGTTAATATTATCACTAATACTAAAACTGTTATGTTTAAAGGCAGAACATCCCAGAGGGTTAGGAGGACTTTATGTGGGGTTAGTGTATATAAATATAAATGTATATAATAAAAGGCACCATACAGTTGACAATAAGAAGCATTGGTTCAAAGATTGCTTTGTGCTGAGCAGTGTGTTATTAGTCATTCAGCAGTAGCTTGTGCAGCCTTCTGTCCTCAAGAAGCTTGGTTGAGTTTGATAAAATGGGGAATAACTTACAAAATGAAAAGACTGAAAGGGGTTAGGACATGAAGAGAGAAAAAACAGAGTCACTAGGAATTTATCCAGTTATCGTTTATATATCCATCTATGTATTGTGCTTCAAATGTTTGTATATTCTCAAAATTTGAATGCTGCAGTCTAATCTACAGTACAATAGTAGGAGGAGATGCTGCTTTGGGGAGATGCTTAGGTCGTAAGGGCTCCCCATCCTCACACATAGGATTATCATCCTTATAAAATATGTGATGTGTTTGCCATGTGAGGTCATAGAAGGCACCATCTATGAGAAATAGGTCCTTACCAGACATCAAATCTGATGGCTTGATATTAACCTTCTCGGTTTCCAGAACTGTGAAGAATTAATGTCTGTCATTTATAGATGATTCAGTGTAAGTTATTTTGTTACAGCTGCCTGATAGACTAAGACCCAATTGCCTACTTCTCCTCTATCTGTAGACTTATTATAGGGCTTTGACTTCATAGAATGTAGGCTAAATTGTCTTTGGGAGGCTATGTCTTCTGTGTTGGGAACCTGGAGTCCAAGGGCAGTCAAGAAAGATGGATGCAAAGTGAGGGAAGCAAAGGACAAACTATTACCAGGGATGATGAGTGGAATCCAGGGCAACAGACCAAACCTGTATCTGTTTCTTACCACCTCCAGGCTTCATCTTTTACAGTGGGAGAGACTTGCAGTAGAAGCTGGTGCCCTTCACCATGAAGTTAAACACAGTTTTTTTTTTTTAAATTTACTTTTATTCATTCATTCATTTTATTTTGATTTGACCAGAGAGAGACACAGAGAGAAAGAGAAGGAAAGTGAGAAAGCAAGCCACCAGGTCCAGGACTCGAACCGTGGTCAGCCATGTGGGATGTCCAGCACCTTAACCACCATGCCACCTGCTGGTCTCGCTAAACACAGTTTGATTAAAGAGTTAGAGAAGCTGAAAAGGGTTTGGAAGGAGTTGGAACTGCTGTTGAGCTTAGATGCTGGCCCATTGCAGCTAAGTGAGTCAGCAGACAAGCACCTCTGTGCCTGAGCTGAGAAAGTGAGCTCTTTACGGCCTGCACTGACTTTTCCACTATAGAAAGTATTAGGGTCAACATATCCCTTTTGATTTCAATCACTTGCAGATTTCTTGTGGCCCAAGCTAACAAGAAGCTATGCTGTGAAAGGATTCTGGGAAATGCAGTGTCAGTTTAGCTACGTTCTTGCAGCAGAAATCCACCAAGAAGAGTGACAGAGATTTATAGATCTCTGGAAATGGAGGAACCTAGCTCTTCACAGTGAGAGATGAGAAATTTGAAGCCAGAGAACTCAAAGCAAAACTTATACTCTACTGAAGGTGTCTGTATTCCTAAACTATTGAAAATTATGATAATGAGTAATTTTAGTTTATAGAAATCATAGTGAGATTAGGTAGATATAGAATGATAAAATGATATAAAAACATATGTGAGTATCAAAGTGTGATAAGAGTAATATTGGGCCCGTGGGTGGTGTGGAGGAGAAGGTAGCTGAATCTGACATGACCAACTATGCGATTTGAGTCCCAGACCCGGACCTTGAAAAACTTGTTGGGTGTATGTGCATGAATGCCCACAATCTTGAGTGGAGAATGGAGAAATGGACTGTGGCATGGCCATCCTCTGGGGAGTGATTTCTCACTTTCTCTTTCTCTCTGTCTCCCTCTGGTGAGTGCATGTGGCCTATCGCAAAAAAAAAAAAAAAAAAAAAAAATTATAGAGAAAAAAAAAAAAAGATTAGAGCAGGGCCTTATCCTTAATGGCGCACACACATGTGCGTACATGTACACACTCACAAACACACGCTACCTAAAACTATTTATTGAGAATATTTTGGAAAATTTGAATCAGCTTCCAAAATTGTAAAGAGGTTTGTGCAAGTACGTGAAAGTTGTAGAGCTTCTGTCACTGCCCCCATTTCCATGTGATTCCATCTGTTCCATCTGTCACCCCTCTGGGACCAGATGGTGTGACCCTAAGGTAAGGCCTTGTTGTTTTCCTCCCACAGGCCCTGAGAGGCTGGTTGGCTTCCAATCAAGAGGATATTCGGCCATCTTTGAAGGAGGAGCAGCCCAATATATTTCCTTCTCACTCCTTTACTTTTTTTGTTGTTGTTTTAAGAGAAATTTTTGCTATAGGGTACATGCGCTTGCTGGAGATACAGAGATAGACATAGAGAGAGAAAGTTAGAAACCAGCCTCTAATGGGGCTAGCCACACTTCAATACCTTCTCCTCCATTCTCTTCTCGGGATTTTGTGCATACACACACACACGCACACACACACCTGGTGTGAGTTTCAAGCTGGGACTGGAACTGCAGTTGGCCATGTGAGGGTCCAGTGCCACAACCACTACATCACCTGCTAGCCGCTATCACTCCTTTATTAAGGTAGAGATTGACTGAAAACTTGGCTTTCTTCTGAATAAAAAGGGCTGTCTCTACTGCATTCTCTGTCTTCATGAGGTTGTTGATAAACAGATCTCTCATCTCCAGAAAAGGAAGGCAGAATCCAATTCCTAATTCAACCACTGACTTCCTGTGTAAATATGAGTAATTCTTTTAATATCAGAGTATATAATCTATATTCAGTCTACTTTATTGGATTATTTCCTAGAAAGCTTTTCTATTCCTTTCTAGTCCTAAATAGAAACTCTCCTCAAGACTGAAACTTCTCCCTTATTTCCTTTCCTTTTCATTGCAGCTAATTTTTTTTTTCGATTTTAAATTGCTTTACTTTTTTTGCCACAGGGTGCATGTGCTTGATGGAGAAAGAGAGAGACACATAGAGAGAGAGAAAGTGAGAAATCACTCCCCAGAGGGGATGGCCATGCCACAAATCCCTTCTCTCCCATTCTCCTATAGGGTTTTTGGGCGTGCATGCATGCCTACCCAGCATGTCATTCAAGCCACCATGTCTGGAACTTAAACCACAGAGTCATGCATGTGGGATCCAGCCCCTTAACCATCACACCATGGTCTGGTCCTGCAGCTGATTTATTACTTAGACTGCTTACTTCACAATCCATACTGCTTTTCAGAGTGTCCCTTATGCCAAGTGTTACTATATACTATACATCGAGATCTTAATTTTATTCCTTTCCCAGATGATTAAAAGATAAATTCTTACCACTGGAAGGTTTTAAAATACCAGTCATTTACACTCGTAGTCAGTGCTTACTGAGCTCTCCTAAGCGCCTGGCGCACCTAACTTTTCAATTTCACAAGTGGTATTATTGCCCTCGCTTTACTGATGGCAAAGTGAGCCTTGTGGTGACATGGCAAAGCTTATATTCTTGCTCTTTTGTCTTTATTTTCTAATTTCCTCTGTAAGAGGTTCAAATGGAAGCACCACCAGGTTGCTATCATCAGTGTTTATTTCCAGAGATGAGGATTGTTAGCATTGGCCATGCAGAACTTTCTCTATGTTAATGAAGACCATGTCTTTTTTCCATGATGATTTCTTATTGTAGTTTGATGAATAAAATAAATGAATAAAACTAGTATATGTCCCTTTTTCAAATGAACAACTTGTATCTCTAACAATCTTCAGCATCAGCCTAGAGTCTGCAGTGGACCATTTTCTGTATGTAACACTAGACATAGTGCTTCTGGCCACCTTTGATTTCAGGGTATCTGATCCCAGCTAGCTATATTATGAGCTCCAATATCATATTTATAACAGTTATTAGTGGCAATATTCCATAACTAGATCCTATACTTAACAGCATGTATACATTTAAAAAAAATAAAAGGGAAAAAGGCTACTTGCTTAATCTTTAGCATATGCGCATATGCATATCAAGAGCACATACATATCACATTTGCAAGAAGTGGAACACAGACTGAGAAAAACTATTAATATGCAGTCTGAGCCTAGTTGAAAGTTGTCTTTGTGGCAAACCTCTGGCAAGAACAAGAGGAGATTGTGAATATTTAAAATATTGAAATATCAGCTAGAGAAGCTAGGGTAAGTATTAACAAAATAAAACATAAGGCTGTAAGAAGAGGAGAAATTGAACTACTGAAAATATGAAGAAAATGGCCAGATAAGCTATTCCAGAACTCATGCTTTTATGCTGTTTACTTTGCTTCTAAATAAAAATACTTAGAGGCACACAGACTATTTCTAAAATTTTATGTATAAAACCTGAATAAAATTTGTCTCAGATATTGGTTCGTTGGTGGGATGGTGGTTAAGCTGTGTGCTCCCACGTGGTCAATCAAGTTGCCAGGTTCTGAAGTCGAACCTCACTAAGGTGAGCACACATGTGTGCATGCCCAGGGCTTTGAGAAAAATGGAAAAGAGGGGATTTCAGCATGGCCAGCCCACCTGGGGGAGCTTTTTCACTTGTCTCTCTGTCTCTCTCTGTTGAGTACCTGCACCCTATAGAAAATGAAAAAAAAAAAAAGAACATAAAAGGTCTCAGAGAAGGATCAATGACTAGGAATATAAAGTAGGAAGAACAATTAATTTTTTCCATACTGTCTTATGTATTATAGGTTTACTATTTTTTTAAATCATGTACATGTGGCTTTTTCAGTAACATTGAAAAACGATTTATACAAACAAAATAAGCTAAGAAGGAAAATCCTGCTTTGACCCATGCTCATTTTCTCTTTCACACACTCGCTGCTTCTTGCTGCTTCAATTTGGACTTTATTTAAGTCTATTATTCTGTGACATCCCCTTTGTGCCTCCGGCTCCAACCTGATCCCTATAGCCTTGGTTGTCCAATGGACATGTCAGGCCATCCTGGAATATTTGTTAGCATGTGCTTTGTTCCACATTAACAATTTACTGAGAGCAGGAACTGTGTCTTATTCATTTTGGGACTTTTAGTGTCTACCTCTGTCTCTGGCCCATAACAGATGCTTGATAAGTTTTTATGGAATGGACCAAAATAAATGTCGAAGATTTGGGAGTTTAAATAGAGTAAAGCTGATCTTCAATTTCTTGAGACTCCTTACTTATGCAATAGTCTCATCTGGCTCACTATCGGCGGTGCATATGGTTCCTTTGAATTCACTTGCATGTGAGACAACTAGGCAAGGGGTTCCGAAAGGATTTTATTATCCTATAACATTTTGGGACAAAATTAATCAGCAGAGTCTTCCAAAACTGACCCCTGGAAGAAATAGAGCTAGGCATGGTCACTGGGGAGTTTCCCCTAACTTTTCTTGGGTTTACATTATCAAAGAAGATGTCATTTCCCTCATAGGTTGTATTTCTCTCCTGAAATTATCCTACCTCTTCACTTAATCCATTTGCATGAACCCATACATTAAAATAGGATGAGGGGAAAAAAATAAAACAGAATATAAAAAAAGGAAAGAAGTGAAGTATTATGCAAGATATTTTCTTGAAGAGTTTTACTCACAGGTTAGAAATTGATAGATTTATGAGCTAAGATAAATACATTATTTAATTTGCCAGAGAGTATGCATACTTACCAGAGAGAGAGAAAAAATGGAAGGGAGAAAGCACCCCCATGAGGCATAGTTATTCCACAAGATCTTCTTCTCCATTTCTCCCTCTTTTCTGGATTTTTGTCCTGCACACACATGCACTTAGTATGTTTCTCTAGCTTCTGGGTCCAGGACTAGAACCATGCACTCAGCCATGTGGGATCTAGCTGCCTTCACCACCAGGCCACAGACTTGTACTAACAAATTTTTAATATGCTAATATGCTGAAGGAACTACAACTGAGACAGTTGTGTGTATATATATATATAATTATAAATAAATGGTATTATTATAAATAAGTAAATAAATACTTTCAACAGTTTTTGAAGGGTAGGGAAGACCATATCTATTTAATTAAAATGTGTGGTAAGTAGAATGTTATCTAAGAGCCAAGATTTTGTAGAGACTAGAGAGAGTAGGGAAGCCTCGGTTACTTGTAACAGAAGTTACCAATAAAGAAGGAGAGGAGCCAACCACAATAAAACAAGTACAGTTTAACTAATAAATTTTA
>NW_006199230.1:1013795-1026856 GCF_000334495.1 Tupaia belangeri chinensis
TATATATATATATATACATACACTTAAAAGAGTAAGTCAAAGAGAAATAGAAAGTTAAATAATAAAATAATTGAAAAATAACACAACTGAAATAAAACATTTGTATATATTGCTTGGGAATTGAAGGATTATAAATAGGCATGCCATGTAAGAATTTTTTCAGAAAAAAAAATCTTTGAGGATCAAATGATGAACTCTAAATAAAGTGTTAGAAACATAATCACTATAAAGACATAAATTTGTTATTAAAAAAGGATAATTAACACATTATCATGGGAACTGTCTTGATCTTTGAAAATGTGATAGAAGTCTAAAGAGATTATCTTACATTGGAAACTAAATCTTCCTGTGTAGAATTTGGGTTTTATATATGTATTTAAGTAACTAATTTCTTCCACAAGTGAGAGACAGAGACATACAGAGAAAAAGAGAAAGAAGCAGTACCCCCTTTAGGGTCCTGACCCTGTGATCCATTCCCAGACTCAGCCAGCCCCAGAACATGGGCGAGTGTGTGTCTGGTGCACTCAGGGAGGTCTCCAGACTTGAGCCCTTTTTATATAGGATTGTATCACATAGTGTAGCATTTTACCACTGGGACATCATTTGTCCCTCCTCCAGGCATTATTTTTGTATTTTTTTTGTTTAAAACTTTGCCAGCAGGTACTTGTGCTTGCTGGGCAGGGTGAAGGCGTTGTGAGACAGCATTCTCCGTGGAGAATGACCACACTACAATCTCTTCTTCTCAATTTTCTCCTCCTTTTGGAATTTTGGACACACACACAACTGTCCCAAGTGCTTTTTCTAAGCTACTGGGTTGGAGACTCGAACCATGAAGTCAGCCATGTGGGATCCAGCTGCCTTAACTACCACAAAACAGGCTGGTCCAGAATTGCTTTTTAAAAAGTGCTTTTTTTTTTTTTTTTTTTTGGAGGATTTTTGCATTAGGGGAGTTTCCCCCCGAGAGAGAGAAAAAGCGAGAAATCACCCCCAGGGGCATGGTCAGTCCACAATCCCTTCTTCATTCTCCTCTTGGGATTTTGGGCATGCAAAAACACGCGCATGTGAGTTTTAAGCCACCAGGTCCAGGACTCGAACCACAGTTGAATATGCAGGTGTCCAGTGATGTAACCAATACACCATCCCTTAAAAAAAGCACTTTCTAATAAATATATTTCCAAAGTTCAGATGAATTTTTTATTGTTGATTTTCAAAGTCCTTTTTTCCCTTAAAAAACCCCCCAGAAACCTTACAAAAACAGATTAAAAATACCAAAAGATTGGTACCCAGTAAAAATATAAAATAATCTGAAAAAAGAAATAAAGAATGTGGTATTAAAACAGCCCATCTCCTTCCAGGTATGTGTTACATGAGCATCTTTATATTTTCTTCCATAGCTAAGGGTGGATTGATTGGATTGATGGCATAAATACTAAGTTGTTTTCTTTCCCTCCTTTTAAAAGAGGCAAGTACCATTAGTTTTACATGTAGGGTGTGTACCTGGCCTGACAGGAGGATTTTCACACACTTTCTCATCCTGCAGTTGGTGCAGAGCGCCAAGACTGTATCCTTGACCGAGTCCTCGTCAACAGCGTGGCCATTTGATCAGTTAGAAGCCCGCGGGATTCCTGTCAGGATGCTTGTGGTAGCAAACCTTCCTTACTCTAACTTTTACAACAGTGAGGCCCTGACTATTAAAAAAGAAAAAAAAAGTCTGAAGTTTTTTATGATTCTGGTGAGGGCCCAGGTGACCAGATAAGTGCTATTTTTTTCAGAACAGTAAGGAAACTATTGACTCAAGGGGAGATATTTTCCCTTAAGAATGTATTTTTTATAATATGTATTACTAGGCATTCAGTGGTTCTCCAGTGTGGCTGCACATTCTATCACTGGAGAGGCTTTGAAACTACTTCCATGTCCCCAGGTCTCACTCACAGAAGTGGAAAATCATTTGGCCAGGGTTGAGGCCCTGGAAAGCCTGAGGAATGCCAACAGCCACCACTGGGACCCACAAGGTGAGGAATCTTGCAGATTCGCCAGTCTTATTGGTAGAAATACCCACCCCATCCATACTCAGTAATGGAGTGCCTGTGATGAGTATGACTCAATTCCAGGTGTTCAGGGAACTGCAATAAGCAAACAAACACCTCTGCTCTCGTGGAATTTACATTTTATTGGCAAAAGATGGCGATAAGGACAAAGAAAAGCAACTTCGGAAGGAGTTAGAGAGGTGTTGTATGGTTGTGCTATGTGTAATAGGACAGTTAAGGAATGTCCTTGTAAGAGGACATTTGAATAAAGACTGAAGGAAATGAGGTATCAAATCTTGTGTCTATCTGGAAAAAGAGCACCCTAGCTAGTAAGAAGACAGGATTATGCTAGGAATGTTTGAGAAATACCAAGGAGGCCAGAATGACTAGCAGGAAGTCAAGAAGGAGCTCATCAGCAGATGAGATCCGAAGACCAACTCCAAACTGAGAACAAAGGCTTTCCTTCTTTGAAATGTTAGGATTGGCTTTCTTTGCTCTTCATTTTCTCATTGCTCCTTATGATATGTAACACATTAAGGTAAGATCAGGAGAACTAATTTGAGGATGGCTTGTGAAAGCCATGGAATAGGTTTGGGGTGTGGTAACCTTTTGTGATAATGGCCTCCTCTGAGCTACCTTCTAATTCCCATGCAGTCAGCAGGTACTGTGAAATCAAAAGCCTTATTTATCAGCCTCTTCTACATTCCCGGTGTGAGCCCAGGGTCTCCTGCATGTAGGCAGAAGGATCAGGAGTGGAGGCAGGGACTTGTAAAATCATGGTTCAATAATCTAGTTAGAATTTTCAGAAACGTTTGGCAGTCCTATTCTAGTTTGTCAAATGTCTCCTCAATTTCTAATCTCATTTCCACTTCTTTTTCTTTAAGCTTATTTTTAAAATCTGTATATTATTTATGTATTTCAGAGAGTGAGAGAGAGAGAAAGAGTGAGAGAGAGAGAGAGGAAAGTGGGTTGCCAAGGAAGAACCAAGTTCCTCTTGCCATAATCCTCCCCCAGCATCAGTTGGCCTGGATCACAGGCATGTGTGCCACAGGATGGTCAGGGAGGCCCTGGGTAAGTCCTGGGTTTGCAAACCCAGGGCCTTCACTGTGTAGGTGCCCTTGTGTTATTGCTGTGCCACCACCTGGCCCAAATTCTACATGGTGGAACATTTTGATGCTGTACTTTGTCATTAGTTGGTAAATAAATATCAAGGATAAAGAAACAGCAAAATGTGGGACCAGCAGTTAGTGTAATGGCTATGTTGCTGAACTCCCATGTAGCCGACTGAGGGTTGAGTCCCGGACCTGGTAGCTTAAACTCACGCCGGGCGCGTGTGCATGCATGCCAAGATCCCGAGAGCAGAATGGAGGAGAAGGGATTGTGGCATGGGCATCCCCCCTGAAGGGCGATTTCTTGCTTTCTGTCTCTGTCTCTCTCTGTCTTTCTGGTGAGCGCATGTGCCCCATAGCAAAAACCTCTCAAAAAAAAAAAAAAGAAAAAGATACAACAAAATGAAATAAACTTAAGTAAATTCTTTTTAAATCTTCCTATGACTTCCTTCTCACTCACTACCCCCACATAATTGTATCAAAATTTGGATTCATTGAAGTATATCATTCTGTATATGGTTAGTATTTATTTTTTTGTAAGTTCTCTACATGTTGATCCATGGTAATGATGTCCATGTCAGATTATAAATTCCTTCTAATCAAAGAGACTATGTTTGTCTAAACCTCTCTGTAGCAGCATTAGTTAGTGATCATAGTTATCGGAAAGTTATCTCTATGTATACAGAAAACCATGTCATTTCATCAGTTCAGTAGACCATAGAGCTTTTCACAAATAGCTTTGAGCCCCAAGGCCAGTCTGAGTATTGGTTAATGCAAATAAGCATAGCAAATGTTTCTGCTCTGCCTCAGTAACCTCAATCCCATTTGAAACAGAGTTATGTATTATGGCATTATGAGGCAGACCCCTTCAAGCAAGGCAGGAGCTGCATGCAGTTATAGAACGTTCAAATTGGTTTTTCTTTAAATAGAGGTGGGTTTGGGTTTGCTGATCAAATCAATTAGAGTATTTTTTCCCCAGTTCGCTCTTGGGATGAGAAATTGCCTTTCCAAAACATCAGAGAATAACAATGATTCTAGAGAAAAGGTCCAGAGTTTAGGTATGAACAACTGGGAAATCAACTCGAGGTCTATCTATGAGAAGAATACCTACTACAGTTTGATCTATACAAAATGCATAGCTCATAGGAATACAGTTGCTCGACTTTGGCAAGTGTATACACCTATGATCTCAGCATCCCATTCAAGATATACAAGAGTTCTGTCATCCCAACATGTCCCTTGCACTTTTTTATTTTTTTGGTGCAGGAAATTCCCCTTTCCCAAGTATGAGATGATTTGATACTATTTCCATAGCTTAATCTTCCCTGTTCTCAATATTTTAAGATACATCTATGGTACTGTGTAGCAATAACTTATTACTTTTTATTTTTGGTTATATTCGTTTTAGTTTTACCATTTAGCAATTGATAGACATTTGGACCGTTCGTGGTAAGTTGCTATAAACATTTATGTATATGTCTTTGTATGAACATATGCATCTGTTTTCATTTATCTTAAGTAATTTTCTAGGAGTAGGATTGCTGGATCATATAGCAAGTATGTGTTTAACTGTCTAAGAAAATGGTTTTCCAAAGTAATTGTGCATTGTACACTGCCTACCATAACTGTAGACAGGTTCTGGTACTGCACATCTGCTCCACCACTTGGGATGGTCAGTCTTAAATTTTAACCACGTTAGTATGTGTTTTCTCTTGGTATCTACATTTGTTTATGTCTAATGACTGATGATTTTGAGCATCTTTCAATTGGCTATTTGAATATTTTTGCTAAATATCTGTTTAAGGCTTTATTTTCAAATGAGTTGTTTACTTTTTATAATTGAATACTAGGAAGTTTTTAAAAATATATTTTGGGGCGTGGCTCCATGGCACAGTGGTACAACTCTGCTCAACAGAATCCTATATGGCAATCGGAAAAATGCTGAGCATACCTGCTAATGTCATAGATGTGATGGGCGGGAGGCCTGGAGGAAGCGGGTTGTGGTGTGATCAGAGCCTGTGGCGGGTGCTTATTTCTCTTTCTCTCCCACTCTCATGTGAATATGCACGTGATCTATTATGAATAACGAGGAAAATGTATTTTGGTACAAATGTTTAGTTATACATATATATTGAGAATGTTTTATCCTAGTAAGTGATTTGTCTTTTGAAGCACAAAAGTTTAAAAATTTTTCATGTGCTATTTACTTATTTCATGTACAAGAAAGGGAGACAGAGAGAGAAACAGGTACCACGAACAGGTCTCCAGGCTATCCTATCCCCACCCTCAGCCACCCTGTATCATGGGCACGCATGCACATGTGGGTCCAGTGTGCACAGGGAGCCCTCAGGATCTGAACATGGGACCTCCCTGAATGGTCTCAGTATTGTGGAACATTGCAATACTATTGCGAAACTGGAGTTGACTCTCCAAAATTTTAAGTTTTGATGAGGATTTTTTTGTAAAAAAAAAAAATTCTCTTAGCAAAGATAAATTTCTGTATTTTTATGTAATTTATATTTTTAGTGTGCGCACGTAGATCTTTGATCCATTTGGCATTAATTCTGGCACAGAGTTTGAGGTAAGCAGTGAGGGTCATTTCGCTTTTATATAGATGCCCAATTGTTCTAGTACCATTTGTTAAAAATACTTTTTCCTCAATAATAATAATATCTTGAAGTTTTGCTGAAAATCAGTTGACCCCATCTGTGTGGCTCCAGTTCTAGTCTGTTCTATTCATTTGATTCATTTTCTTACCCATATGCCTATGCCATATGCCTTCACTATTGTAGCTTTAAAGTAAGTCTTGAGATCAGCTAATGTATTTTTATCAACTTCTCCATATGGGTTTTACTCTCTCAATTTCTTTGAAATTTAAAAAAAAAAAAGAGTTAGAATCAGCTCATTAATTTGTACAAAAATTTCTAGTTAAGATTTTTGCCTGGCATTGCTTCAAGTTTATAGAGAAATAGGGAGATAAATAACATCTTAAGACATAATTACTTTCAATCCAATTGTTTTGGGCTTTTATAATTTATCTTAATACTATTGTAGTTTTAGTGTACAGGTCTTGTAGATTTTTATAAAAAGTATTCCTACTGATATTTTAATAATAATATTACATTATCATAATTAGTATTTTATGGTTTTTATGCACTTTTAAATGGTATGCTAATTTTTTAAAATTTTAAATTGTTAGCATATATTACTATAAATATATTATTTTTAGGTATAGCAAAGAGGGAGTTTATTAAAAGAGAGGGAAGGGAAAACAGAGTTCCCAAGAAGGGAGGGGTCCTGGAAAGTGGGTTGCCAAGGAAGAACTGTGGCAAGGGGTTTTTATTTGAGTCAGGAACGGATTTGTCTGGACTTAGGTTCTAGGTGGGGCTTGTGCATGCATTCCTCTCCTGGCAGGGAAGTGCACATGCTGGACTGGGAAATAATTTTTGGACTTTGCAGCCTCTGACTTTCCTAATTTCATTAATTCTAGCAATTTGGTTCATATTTTGTGACTTTCCTAATTTCACTAGTTCTAGTAATTTGGTACATATTTTGTGATTGTTTATGTAAAAAGGCAAGGTATTATACAAATAAAGGAAGTTTTTTTCTTTTTCTTTTTCTTTTTAAATCTTTAATGCCCTAAACCCTTTTAGCCTTTCTTTCCTTTCTAATCTCTCTGGTACAATGAGAACCAGAAATGGTGAGAACAGACATTCTTGCCTTGTTCACATGATCCTAGGGGGAAATATGTCAGTGTTCTAACATCATGCTGTAGGTTTTTCACAGATGCCATCTAAGAGATTGAAGATGTCATCATATCAAATTTGATGAGAGTTTTTATCTTACTTGTTGAATGTTATCAAGTACTTTTCAGCAACAATTGAACAACTTATGCTTTTTAAAATTTGTAATCAATATGAAAGTTTCTGATGATTGATTTCTGAATGTTAAAACAATCTTGCATCTTGGGATAACCCCCACTTGATCGGTATGTACTATCCTTTTCATGCATTGAGAAATTCAGCTTTCTAATCTTTTGCTTAAGGGGTTTTGCATCATATGTGATTCTAGTCTATAATTTGATCTTGTAATACTCATGTCTGGTTTTGGTATCAGGATTATGCTAGTGTTATAAAATTAATTGGAAAACATTCCTTTTCATTTTTTATTAGAGTTTGTATAAGAAGGACATTATTTTATTCTTTACATTTGATAGAATTTGTCATTGAAGGGCCAGCAGATGGTGTGGGGGTTAAGACCACTGGGCTCCTACAAGGTCAACTATGGTTCTAGTCCTAGAACTGGTGTTTTGCTTTCTCACTTTTACTCTCTCTCTCTCTGTCCCTCTCTGGCCAAGCTTAACTACATGGATAAGTAAATAAATAAAGCTAAATAAAATAATTCTTAGAAAAAGAATTTATTATTGACACCATTTGGACCTTCAGGATGTTTCTGTTTGTTTCTTTACTGGGAAACTTTCATTGTGACTTCTTTAATAAATAGTTGGCTATCTGACTTTTTCTTCTGTGTGAGTTTTGCAAAGTGCATTTTATAGTGAATTTATCCAGTATATATGTTTCATATTTATTGACACAAGTTTTTTTTTTCCAGAATATCTTTTGTTTTTCATTTTTTTCAGAATATCTTTTATTTCTTCATGTTTGCAGGATATATGGTGATGTGCCAACTTTCATTCCTTGGTTGGTAATTTGTTTTTTCTTCTTTTTTTTAATCTCTTAATCTGTGTCACTAATATATGTCAATTTTTAAGTCCTTTTGAAATTAGATTTTTGTCTTTATTCCCCTGTTATTTTTATTTTTTCTTCTATGAACTTCTGCTCTTATACTTATTATTTCTCTTTTCTCTGCTTGTTTTGGGTTTACTTTGTGCTTTTTCTAACCTCAGGATGGAAAGTCTAGATTGTCAATTTTATATCTCTGTCCTGTTCATTTAAAGCTATTATGAGAACTGTTTGAGCTACATCCCATCCATTTCTATCTAGTGTTTACATTCACTCCAGCCTGGAATAATTTCGAAACCACTTTGGGTTTCTTTTCTGTGCCACAGATTTTTAGCAAGAGAGTAGGCCATTTTCTGTATGTTTTGACACTTTTACATGTTTACATTTGAATGTTATAGATTTTTAAATTTAATTTTGTTGTGGCAGAAGGACAAACATACTTAAATGATTTACAGCCTTTGAAATTTCCGGAGGCTTACATTAAATATGCTATGTCATATATTTTACTGCATTGGAAAAGGAAGTTATCAAGTCAGAATTCTAAATATTTCTGATGAGAAACCATCTCTCATCTTTATAATTTACTCCCTATATTAGTCTGTCTTTTCTGTGACTACTTTTTATAATATTTCCCCTTTATTTTTGTTGTAATCCATTTGACTAGGATATCCTGAGTGTGGTTTTCTTTGTTTTTATTCTATTTAGTGTCTATTGGCCTTCCAGGGCTCTGAATTGGCTTTCATGTTCAATTTTCAAAAATTCTCATCCATTATTTCATGTAATATTTTTTCTTAGCTTAGATCTCTTTTCATTCTTTCTGGAAAACCAATAATGTATATTTGAATACTTAGTACTGCTATATTCCAATCATTATTTTTAATAGTTTTCTATCTTTCCTTTAGTTGGAGTGATTTTTGCTGTTCTGTCATCTAATTTATTCAGGCCTTCTTGTCTGGTGCACAGTATGCTCATAATCCTTAATGGGAGTTTATTCAACCCCTGAGTCTAATATCTTCTGCACTGTCTTCAGATCTCTTAGACCTTCCTGCTCAGAATTCCTCTAAAAAGAACATCGTAGCCCTATTGAAAGTAATGCCACATATTTGAAAAACCTTGTTCTGGATAACTGAAGAAATATTTTAACTCCTTCTGAACTAGAAAATATAAAATTGATATACAGTTTTACCTGTGTTGTGCTGAGAATGCGTGGAAGATAACACAAAGGGTCATGTTTATGAATGAAGCTGTGTTCATTTGAAATGAAGTAAAACCACATAGCCAAAGTTGAGGCTGGAAATAGAACTAGTGTTGAGTAAGGTGGAGATGGAAAGAATGTTGCAACTTTTGGTACTAATTGTCATAATGTAATGGAAAGGACACAAAGGAATAGCCAGTTTAAAAACCTTTTAAAAAGGATTGACTGCAATTATCTCAGAAAGGGACTCATATGCCATTTTCTTTAAACTTCTTATATCAGAAAAATTACCACCTCAACTAGAAATTTCCCCAGGGTCCATGAATCCTTTCATTGCCTAAACAAAATCTCTCTTGTCGGAGTTTAATATACTATATCTAAGAAGTTAAGTCAGGACTACAAACCTGGACTTCCTGGGATTAAGTCCTGGCTCTGTCACTTTTTAGCTGGGTGTCCCTCTCCCTGACTTCTCTATGTTTCATTTTTATCATCTACAAAATGAGATTTTAAAACAACCTTAAAGGGTTATTAAAAAAGAAATTTAATAGACATATGTAAATTAGTCGTAATAATTTCTGGCATATAAACGTGTATTAAGGGCTTTGCTAGTGCTTATTTTAGCCCACCCCTTCTTCCAGGTGAAGAGGTTACTTTCATTCCCAAGTTCTCACATGCTATCTTCTTAAAGTAAACACTGCCTTTCATTAAAAGGTCAAACCTTCATGAGTCCAGGAGAATGGCTTTGTAATGCTAAAAGACTGTTTGCCTTCCCTTGACAGCAATTCTGTTAAATGGAACATATGCCTCCTCTGATAGAGGAGAGCTGAGAGAACCTCCTTTGGAATATAACACAGGATTTTTTTAACAGTCAAAAAAGAATCTCTTGGATCAGATAGAATAGGAAGGCAGGGAGACATTTCTGATAATTTAAAATTTAAGAATAAAATTAAAAGGTGAGACATTTTTAGAAGGGCAGAGAGAAATGCTATCTTTCTATAGCATTATGTTACTAGTCTATAACATTATTTTTTCTCCCTAGAGAATAGTTTCCCAAATATATCATGAATTTTCAACATGGTCTGGTTTTTCTGATTATGTTAATATACAGAGAAATACACTACTTTGGCATTTGTTTTATTTGCCCAAATCTTATTCTTTGAGGTAGGAATAGAAGAAGTGACTGTGGCATTCCTATGTTACAAATCCATTCTGGCCAGTGGGCCGTAATTCCCTCTGTTCCATTTGCTCCATGGCTCCCTTGCATCACAGGAAGGTAATGTTCGAAATGCATCACCTTGATGGTGCATTCCATCACCTTGCAGCAAAACTTTTCACCCACAAGATACACACTTATTTCATAGGTTCTTTCCAATCAGTTTAAGCTTTCCAAAAAAATCAGATATTGTTTTGCATGACATAGGTGATACTCTTGAACTTATTACCTCTCTCAAAGGCCATTGCTCATGGCAGCTGTTTCACACTGAATAAAGATGAGGCTTCTTCATCCCATCAATTGAGACTAACACCAGTGCAGTTGTGTCCTATCAAGGTTGAAAGAAGTGAAGATGAGATTAATTTTTCAGTGAATTAGATCCATCTATAGTGAGCATAGGCACAATTCAAGCTAGGTAATTTTGTTTTAGAAAGTTTAATGTCTTAGATTATTAACAAAGTTACTTCAGTCTTTAATTTTGGCTCGACGGGAAGCTTCAGACTTTTCCTTTTTATTAAAATTGTGCTCTGTATTGTACGGGGCAGGAAATTCAGTTGATTTTTACTTAGTGCCAATTACATTTGGTCTAAAGTCATGGATCTTACTTGGCTGCACATCAAAATCACCTGAGGAGGGGCCAGTGGATGGCATGGTGGATAAGACAATGGATTCCCACAGGCCTACCATGGTTTGAGTCCAGGACCTCGTGGCTTGAAAAGCACACCAGGTGCATGAGGAGAATGGATGAGAAGGAAATGCAGCATGGTTATTCTCCTTAGGAGGTGGAGTGGGAGTGGGGATGATTTAAAAAAAATAAAAAACACCTGAGGAATAGGAAGGTGTAAGAAAATATGGTCAATATGTTTATTGTTTCACAGTCATATATTTTACTGAATGCATTTTTGTCCACTGACATTCATTTTTTTTTAAAAAAACCAGATTTTCAAAGACACTAGAAATGACATTAGGACTGGCTCTTCAATATTAAGGGACATATAGTAAGTGGTATTAATAAAGAGCTAATTACAATACTTTTTTTTCTCAAATTATGTGGAAAAGAAGGGGGTCCTTTAACCTGGTGGTACAAGATGTGGAGTTGGTGAGAAGGGAGATTTACTGAAAGAATAGCACACAAACTGAGGTATAAGTAAAAAGCCTTATGTGGTGAGTTAAAGAAACAAAAGAAATTTTGCTGGAGTATGAAGCAAGAGGAGGTGTAAAAAAAGGTGAGACTATGGAGAAGCGGGTAAGAGTCAAGTCCTAATGCACTTTTTACAGCAGTCCAAACAGGTCAAAGATACCCGATATGTGATGAGGAGCACCTGAAAGATTTCAGGTTTTCTTTTAGATAGCTCCTTCCTTCTTACGACAACACTGTGGAAAACTCCATGAATGACCCATGCATGTAAAGCAAACCGGATGGTACAAATAAATGTACATTAGATATGACAGGCCTGCTGGAAAAACTATTTCCAACCAAGCTGCAAAGTAAATTGAGTATACAGCCACAATATAGAGTTATATAAATCATAGAAGTAGCCTAGATGGTTATTCCACTGGGCTTGAGATGAAGAAGTCACTTATGGCTGAATTTAGAAATGGGTAATGGAGTAGTAGCCCAAACTTGGCCTTGAAGGAGAGGCGAAGTTTCGACTGGCACAATTCCAGAAAGAAAGAAGGGACAACATGAACAAACAACTGAAAATGGTAAAGTGTTTAACTGACAAAAACAGAACATGGGAACTTGCATGGGAATAAAAAGAAGAACACTACAAATTCATAGAAGATCCCAACAATAGAAGGTTTTATTTTTCTCTTTCTCATGAAAGATAGAAAGAAATATACTAAAAAAAAAAAAAAAGCACTTACATATTCTATGGACTATAAAGGCATGTATTGACATCACTGTACAGTAATTTTTTTTTTGAGGGGTTTTTTTTTTTTTTTTTTCACTGTAGGGGGCATGCGCTCGCCAGCCAGACAGAGAGAGACATAGAGACAGAAAGCGAGAAATCACCCCCAAGGGGGGATGGTCACACTGCAATCCCTTCTTCTCCATTCTCCTTCCGGGATCTTGGGCACGCACGCACACGCGCCCGGCGTGAGTTTTAAGCCACCGGGTCCGGGACGCGAACCGTGGTCGACTACGTGGGAGTCCAGCGACATAGCCATTACTCTAACTGCTGGTTCCCAATAATTTTTGAAGTATAAGGGTTGTCAGCTTTCCCAGGTCCTCCTAAGAAGTTGAAGTCATGACTAAATCTCACTACTCCTCAACTATCTACTCTGATCCACCATCATCTCTTTCTAGGGCTATGGTAATAGCATCATAACTGGTCTTTCCGCTTCCCTCCTTTTGGGGATATAGTCTGTTTTCCATACAGGAGATGGAATAACCTTCTCTTCTTTTTCTCTCTCTTTCTTTCTTTCTTTCTTTCTTTCTTTCTTTCTTTCTTTCTTTCTTTCTTTCTTTCTTTCTTTCTTCTTATTTATTTTTTTTTAAAGAGACAGAGAAAGAGAACCCCCTAAGGGTGATGGCCTTGTTGCAATCCTCTTTGCTCCATTCTTCTCTCTGGATTTTGGGCATGCTTACACACATACCCAGTGTAAGTTTCAAGTTTCCAGAGTCCCATATTTAAACCAGTCTGCCATGTGGGAGTTCAGCAACATAACCATTACACCATCTGCTGGTCTCATGGCATAATTTTTTTTTAAATTATTTAACTTTATTTATTTATTTATTTTTAATTTGACCAGAGAGGGACAGAAAGAGAG
>NW_006199230.1:1026941-1030674 GCF_000334495.1 Tupaia belangeri chinensis
CCCCCCCCACCCCCCCCGCCCCCCCCCGCCATAGAATAATCTTTTCAAAACAGATATTAGATCATGCCATTGCCCACTGCCCTCCTTCACACTCTTCAATAGTTTACAACTGTATACTTCTAAAAACTCCATACTTCTTACCAGCTCCCCCAAAGCCCTACCTGAGCTGTCCCAGCCCATTTGTCTAATTCCAGCTCTTTCCACTCTTTGTTCTTTGTTCCCTGAACACCCAAAGCGTATCAGTCTCTCCACGCTTGAACCTTTGGTTATAGAACCATTTCCTCCCCCCCTTGGATATTTGCTAGAATTGCTTCATTGAATCATTCAGAAAGGTCTTTATAAACACCTCTTATAGATGAGTTTTTCTTTACCGTAGTCACCTTTTTGTAGTCAACTCTTTATGCTGATTCTTTTTTTTCCCTCTCAGGGTGCATGTGCTCACTGGAGAGAGAGACAGAGACAATGAGAGAGACAGTGAGAAATGACCCCCCAGGGGATGGCCATGCAGCAGTCCCTTCATTCTCCTCCTGGGATCTTGGGCACACATGCACATGTCCCTGGTGTGATTTTCAAGTCACTGGGTCCATGACTCAAAGCATGGTTGGTCATGTGGGAGCCCAGTGATGTAACCACTATGCCATCTGCTAATTCCTATGCTGGTTCATTTTATTGAATATCTCAATAGTCTTACCATTATCTACTCTCATATCACACGTTTGTATTCATATATCTGTCTCCTCTAATAAAATATATGTACCGTAAACCAATGGAGTCTGTCTAGTTCACTATAGTCCTCAGTGCCAAGAAAGACTTAGTTGATTCCCAATAATCATTTCTTTGATAGATAGATGAATAAATGATATGTTTAGAATTAAATAGAGTTATTTAGCATGTATGTCTTTGAAGCAGTGCCTTTTTAATGGTGTTTTCTCTATAATCTAATTTTTAAGTGTCTTGTTGTAGAGTGCAACCAAATGAATGACCACCAAAGCTAGATTAAGGTTAAAGGGAGACTTTATTAGCTGGCCAGAAACTACAGCCTGAGGCTTGGGGACCTAGAGTCAGAATTGCAGCCCTGACCGAAGTTTGAGTAATCTTTTTATAGGGGGTCGTATACCAGGGGTTTCTATGTAAGCAGTTGCAGAAGTTGAATCAAGCAGGTTAATTATTTCTGAGGGGAGTGAGGTTTCCATACAAGCAGTTACATTGCTAAACAAAAGGGTTTTGGGCTAGTTAGCAAAGACAGTAGCAAGTACAAGATGTCGTCCTCAATGCGTTTTTCGGTATAGCTAGCACACGCTATTTTCTCATGGGAAGAGCAAGCAGGTTTATAGAAGCAGACAGCCATGTTAGAGTAAGGGAACAAAATGGACAAGATCTAATATGCGGCCTTGCACAGTCTGTACTACATACATTTTATAATGTCTTCTCGCATTTTCATACCTAAATATCAAATGGTCTGGATTCCTTGTGTGATATTAGTATGTGTTCATGCAATATTTTATCATATATAGGGAAACATTTCTATTAAGCATAGTCTAGGGATAACTTTCCTATTTGTGTGGCTCTTCCCATAGTTCTCTTCTAATAGTAGAGTTTATCCTGGTTGTCTAAGTATCTTACTTGTAAGTCTTAGAAGAAGTTGCTGCTTCCCGTAGAGATGAATATAGGTCCAGATAGGGGACATTGCTAGCATTTAAAAGCTTGGAATCTATTAGCCTCAGAAAATGTCAGTAGCCAAACACTCCTTTATAACACAATGTTGAGGCCAACCAAATTTACATTTTCCAATTTGTTTTAAAGACATGAAACTTAAAGTAACACCACACCAAGCCACTATCTCAATATTCATTGCATCTCTCTCACTAGACATTAAAGTCAGTTGCAATTATCTTATCATTTCTTTCATGTTCTGAGACTTTCCAATTCCAAAATTCACTTCACAGAAAAAGCTAACCATTGAGCAGTCCCACATGGGGTTTACAGGAGAGACAGGATCCATTCATACCGCTAAATCTGATCCGTTTCCCTTGTGGAAACTCAGAAATATGAAAGTCGTTACTGCTGTGGCTGTTTTAAATAAACTTCTGACTATGTGATTCCATTCTCGTATCTGATTGCTGTGTCCTTCCTATAAATTCTCCTGAAATCAAAGGTTGAGAATTCAAGATGCAATGATAAGAATCATTAACTTCATGGATTCCATACAGATATACAACTGTGTAGGTGAACGAAACCCTCATGAACACATGCACAGATGCATTTATACCCCGCTCACAAATATACACACTTACACCCTTCCTTTTATCTTTTCAGAGCAAGATAGCTCAACATTGCCTCAGAGTCTAAGTCATTTCTGCATTAAAAGGAATTATTTTTCTTCTAGAAACATCACTACACTCAGAATGTTGAGAGCAGCCTAAGGGTGAACTTCTGTAATTGAGTTCCATGCCCCATAGCCCTGCCTGCCTCAAGCTGACCTGCCTTGCAGGATGTGCTGAGGGAGTTTCTAACTTGGAACTTCAGCCCTTGTGGCTTCTGCCTTATTTTCTAGGCAGGCAAGGACTGTTGCCTGTCTAGTAAGCTTTCTCTTGTGGAGGACCTGCCTCGAGGCAGATCTGTCTAGTTATCTCCCTGCCTTTTGAAGTTACACTGCACACAGCTGCTTTTGCCTCATCTCAACTCCTACCTGCCTAGAAGGGACTTCGCCGGAGAAATTCTGACCAGGGGGCTTGAAGAGTTATTTACCTGGGATGTGAATCTCTCCACAGGCACCCAGAGAGTCGATTTGCACACCATGCTTTTCATCACTTACAGTGATTTTTCTGGTTCAGATGTCTAGAGCTAAAACAGAGAAAAATATTTTCCTAGTTGATGAAGCATTCCTTTCCCAACCTGACTAGGAGCAGGCTCCTGTGACATATAATTGACATGAAAATAGGTTTATTAAAGAACATGAAAAAAATTAAGACAATGACTATACTTTAAAGTAGCTGTAAAATTGGGTAATGGAGGAATATTGTAGGGGGAAACAGACAAATTTGTACATCTCTTTAAAAAGTGAGTACTTCCACATTAAATGCGAGAGATTTCATATTTCTTGAAGGTATTTGTACTGAGTTGTAACTGAATATGTGGCTTTTGCCTAAATTTTAATATTCTGCAAGAGCCCCAGACCCTTTGTGGTCAGTCACGAACAACAGTTCCTTGATGACTGATCTGTTTCCCAGTAACAGCTGCCTCCACCTGTGGGCTGGAACCTGGCCTCCTCGAGGGATGCACTGCCTGGAGCAATCACATCAGGTGGCCTGGAACTCATCTTGTCAGGTGAAATCTGGTTAAAGTGAATGTAGGAGCAGTAGGGTCAGGCTTTGTTAAGTTATGAGTGGGGGCTGCATGCACTGCCTTGGTTTGGAGAGGGAAATGCCACCCAAAACATCACCCTTGAGTATGACAACTTTGAACTGAGGGCATTTGGGGAACAGTAGATACAGGCAGGGACTTTTCTGTCTAAAGACAGATCCTTTAAAAAAAAAAAAAAACGAAACAAAACAAAGAAACAGCAAACAAAATTCTCAATTCCCATGAATATACTCTCTAGGAATTTTTTTTTTTTGGAGAGGTTTTTGCTATAGGGTGTATGTGCCGGAAAGCCAGAGAAAGCCAGAGAAAAAGCGAGAAATCACCCCTTGGGGGGATGGCCATGCTGCAATCCCTTCTCCTCTGTTCTCCT
>NW_006199230.1:1031881-1041762 GCF_000334495.1 Tupaia belangeri chinensis
ACACACAGGCACCCGGCATGAGCTTAAGCCACTGGATCTGGGACTCGAACTGTGGTCATATACATGGGAGTCCAGCAACATAGCCATTATACCAACTGCTGGCCTTCACTCTCCAGGAATTTAACAACCAGGGACAATAATCTTAAGTCACAGGAATGGAAATTAAAGGTTAACACCATGCCTTGACATAATTTCACCTATTCTGAGGGCTGCTCTGAGACAAATTTTATTGCTGGAGAGATTTTTCTTTTTTTAATCTGCATAATGCTAGGTAAACTCAATCATCTGAGCCTTCTTCAAACATAATAGTTTGTAGGATCCCAATTTGTACATACATAGATAAATGTAACTTTCCTCCTGTTCATCTGTTTTATGTCAATTACTTTGTAATTCCGCCAAGGAACCTAGAGGGGTGATGAGAAACCATTTTTGCTTCCCTATGGAAACAAGGATGGGAAGGATCTAATTTGCTAATCCTGATTTCTGAGACTTCTTACTTTCTCCTTGCATCTTAATGCATCAGCGTAGAGCTGGTTTCCTAAGTTCTCAAATCAGGGTTGACATGGGAAGAACAAGTAGAGCATCAGTGGAGACACTCTGAGTTCATTTGGGCCAAGGGAACACGTCCCAGCTGTGCCATATATCTGGGGGAGGCCGAGTGGTCTGCATATGTGGGCACAGCCTGCCAGTTTGCTTTCACAAATGGAGGCTGGGGGCCAAGAGTTCAGGGCTCAACCAGTCTGTTTTGTGTCCTGGCTCTGCCAGTTAATTGCTGGATAAACTTGGGCAAATTACTTAAGTTTTCTGAGTCATAGCTTTCTTATTATCAGGAATAGGGATAACAAAATCCATTTTGTAGTATTCTTGTGTGGATTTTAAAAAAATAACACCTACTATGTACTTGATCCAGTGTCCGGCTCACAGTAACAGTTCAATTAAGAGCAGCTTTTTAGGTACATGTGCTTAGGTATGAATGTTGTGGTTGTAGTTGGCCTTTGAAATAAAGGAAGCTATATCTAGCTCAGTACTATCAACATTCAGTAATTAATCTATGAAATATCTACTCATGGCTCATTGATAGTAGATTTGAACCCCCAGCCTCATCTTTTTCTTTTATGCAACATGTAAATACTATTTTGCAAAATACTCTAAAGTACCAAAATAAGGCAAATCAAGAAAATGGAATCAGTCACAATTACATTTCCAAACCAATATTATTTTTCTAGACGAGGGTTATCAAATTTTTTGTAAAGAGGCACAAAGTAAATATTTTAGGATCTGTGGGATATAAGGTCTCTGTTGCAGTTACTCAACTTTACCATTGTTGTGTGAGAGCACCTGGAGGCCATCTTTCATAACAAGAATGACCATGTTCTTCTAAATCTTTACAAAAGTAGGTGTTGGGCCGAATTTGTCTCATAGGTTGTGATTTACCATCCTTTTACTGAAATATGATGGTTGTGGGACTTCTCACTTTGGTTTTCTTAGAGAAAAGATACAGCAGAAAATGACAGTATAGCAAGTGACTGCATGGGCCTGGGGAGCACAGTACCCTAGTCTCAAAGCTGTCACCAATTGACTGTGTCACATGAGAATAGCACGTGACTTCTCTGTTTTTATTTTTAAAACCATAGGTTAGGGTTGGGTCTTTCAAAATATAATTCTCTAGTTCTATGCCTTAGAGGTCGTATCTGCCTGCTTAACCAGTCTCATGTCTACTACTTGTTAAGATAAGATCACTAGCAACTAATTATGACCACCCATGTCTGAGCATTATCTTCACATCTGACTCTGCTCAGGCCAATATGTGCTGTGAAAGTTCCACAGCAGGATGCCCAAGCATTGTTTAGAGGCTGCATTAAGTGGGATAGATATAAGTAGGTTGAACAGAAGGAATGCTTTAAAAACACTGAAGTGCCATCCTAAATGAGTCACCCAGCTGTGGACTGCTTAGAAACAGCAGGATCAGTCAGACAAGGCTGGCTTTGAGCCCGTAGGTCAAGGGATAATGCATTCACCCTCACGTACACCCATGAATAAATGCTGCTGGCTGTAATACGGGCTCATCCACACAGCCAGGGATTGTCTCAGCAGGGCCAGGAGGCCGTTCACCTAGGCCCTTCCTCACAATCAGCATGGCTCAAATTTAGACTCTCAGTGTTATCCTCAAATGAGGTTAGACATACTATCACAGAAATACATGACAGGATTAAAAGAAATTTGTTGTAAAATATGGAACATATGTCTCATTACCATGCCACAGTGCTTCTAGGCACGACAAATTAATATATGTAATCAATTTGGCAAAATTTATACTGTAGAGCAAATATGCCTTCGTGTTTTGTGGTTATGAGAATTAACTTGTTACACATAAAAAATTTAAATATAATAACATTTTTTATAGTTGAGTCTAGACAATTCTTTATTTCGTAATTCCCTGGAGACCTGCAGAGTGCAAATAGAATAGATCTCTCACTCTGACCATAGGTATAACTGCAGAGGACATGAGGCCAGAAGGCAGAAATCTAATGGAATGTACTTATTAGTTTACTTGATCCCTGTGATTTCTGTGAATATTCAGACTCTCAGATGAATGCTTAAGTCAGGATAAGACCTTCAAAGTCCAAAGATGACCATTCACTTAAGCCCCTTCAGTGACCTCCCACTGCTCCTAGAATGTCCAGCATCTAGAACTTGCCTTATCTCTCCAGTCTCATTTCCTGTTAGGCTTCCTCCTTCTTACACCCTCTTCATAAGCTCTGCAGTACTTTCTATCATAGCCACCATCACAGATCACTGGACTGACTTATCCAAGTGTAAGTTTCTCCTCCACCCTCTTAAGACTCTAAGTTTCATAAGGGCAAGAATTGTCTGTATTGTTCAAAACTGAACCATCACTCTGCATTGTCCAGTAGATATTTATTGACAGAAAAATCCTTAACTATGACCACAATTTTAATTCTACCCTTTAGAAAAGACAATGATGTGAGTTCTGCTTGCTTACCTGAAGTCATTCAGGATATGTCACCCAAAAACATGCCCAACTGGTATATTGATTTTGATTACTCTTTCTGGCCTCTCCTTTCTTTCTTCCTTCCATCATTTCTTCTGTCTTTCTCTTTCTCTTTGTTTTTCTTTTTCTTTTCTTTCTTTCTTCTTTCTTTCTCTTTCTTTCTTCTCTCTCTTTTTCTTTCCCTTTCTTTTTATTTATTTCTTCTTTCTTTTTTGTCTTTCATTCTTTATCTCTTTCTTTCTTACTTCTTCTTATTAACATTTTTAGGTTTTTACTATAGGGGGTGTGCACTTCCCAGAGACAGATAAACTGACAGAGAGAGAGGGAAAGTGAGAAATCACCCTCCAGGGGTGGATGGCCATGCTATCATCTCTTCTCCTCCATTCACCTCTGGGGATTTTGGGCACACACATGTACCCAGAGCGATTTTCAAGCTACCAGGTCCAGGTTTCAAACTGGAGCCAGTAGTGTGGGATCCAGCACCTTAACCACCATGCCACTTGCTGCTCCCTTTCTTCCTAAAATCAGACCATGTATTTTCTGATGAGAAACATGCTCTCTTTGTACCAGGAAGAGAAGAATATCCTTATCACCAGAGACTGGAAGTAGATTCTGAATTAGATTTGTACAAACTTACTAAACTAATTGATTTTCTACTCATTTTCCCCAATATATCTCGTAGTCACTTTCCCATGATTTACTGCCCCTTGCCAAAACCCCTTTATTTGGTTCTTTCTTTCTTTCTTTCTTTCTTTCTTTCTTTCTTTCTTTCTTTCTTTCTTTCTCTCTTTCTTTCTCTCCCCTCCTTCCTTCCTTTCTTCCTTTTTCTTTTTCCTTTCTTTCCTTCTTTCAGGTTTTTGTCATTGGGTGCTTGCACTTCCTATAAAGAGACAGAGAGAGACAGTGAGAAGGAAAGTGAGAATTCGACCTTCAGAAGGGATGACTACACTGAAATCCCTTCTCCTCCATTCTCTTCTTGGGACTTTGGGCACACATCTATACACACCTGGCTTGATTTTTAAGCCACCAGGTCTAAGACTTGAACCATGGTCTGCTGTGTGGGAGTCCAGTGCCATAACCATTATGCCATCTGCTGGCCTCTGTCTTGTAATATCTTTAAAGACTTATTTTTGTCTAAAATGTTTATAAACTTTCTGTCTACTCATTTCTTTGACTCTTTATTTTATTGTGATGCCTCCTATGTACATATAAAATTCTATTTTTAATAAAAGTGGGTATATTTTTCTCCTGTTAATCTGTTTTATACCATTTAATTCTTAGGTCTAACTGGATACCCTAAGAGTGGAGAACATTTTTTTCCTCTATTGCTTGAATAGTATCTTTGAAGTGAGAAAAACTGAATTATATGTGATTTTATCCATGTGGACAGGCAGAAGTTGGCTAAGAGATGGGTAAATTGCAGGTAGGTTGAGCATCCCTACCCTGATCCAAACATCTGAAATCTGAAAGCCTCAGAATTCAGAACTTTGTGAGCACCAGCATGACACCGTCATGATTCCTTGCCTGACTTTGCGTGATGGCTCTCAGTCAAACAATACAATACAAGAACATTGTATAAAATTTCGTTTAGACTATGCATATAAGTATAAGTAAGTTTTGTGTCTAGAATGGAGGCCCATTCCTAAGATGTCTTATTATGTTTATGCCAATATTCTAACCCCCACCTCAGCTCCCTCCAAAAAATCCAAATCTGAAACACTTCTCATTTGAAGCATTTTGGAAAAAGGAAACTCAGCCTCTTGTAAGTTGTGCCCGTATGGGTGTGCCAAAAGTGCTGTGAATTCCTAATCATCATAAAAGGATATTCATACCACAACATTGAGACTTAAAGATTAGAGCTTGTGAAGGAATACAATTTTTCATTTAGTCAATCCATGACCGCTTTTGGATATGCTAAAATACATGATTGAGATCACAATTAAGCCTGAGGTTACCGACTCCCAAACTGGCAGGAACTAGGCATCACTGTGAAAAATAGGGCTGAGTAGAGATGGAGGCAACTAAGGTTCAAACATAGGTAATTGTTTCTATGTGGAAGTGTGAGATCAACATATATAAAGATTCTTGTTTCAAGTGAAGCAGAAATTTATAGGCAGGATGTGAAATCACAACTTTAAAAAATATTGATTAATAATTTCAAATTTTTAAAATATCTTGCTTGCTGGACATCTGGACCACCAATTTACAGACTATGAGTTTAAAACTTAATCACGGGGTTGAGATGAGAATTACTGAGACACTAAATCATTTTTCAATGCATGAACAAATAATACATAGATACCTAACCACATGAACAACTGATGCATAAATAATAAAACAAAGAATTTTAGAATAAGAAAGGACATTAGAATCATCTTGTAAATGCCTTTATCCACATCACAGATGAAAAATCTCAGGCCTATAAAAAAAATTTTTTTTGAGAGGTTTATGCTAAAGGATGTATGCACTTGCCAGAAAGACAGAGAGACAGAAAGCAAGAAATCAACCCCCCGGGGGCATAGCCACACTGCAATCCCTTCCCCTCCATTCTCTTCTTGGGATTCTTGGGCAAGCATGTCCACGTGTGAATTTAGCAGCTGGGTCCGGTACTCGAACCACGGTCGACTACATGGGACTTCAATGACATAGCCATTACATCAACTGCTGGTCCTGACCTACAAAAACTAAATTAATAATACTTGGACTCAGATGTACAAAATTAAATAACATGGACTTGAATGTAAATGTTCTGATGCTTGACCCTCCCTACCTCTACAAGGAACTCAACTCTGTGTATGTATGTGTGTGTATGTATACAAATACTGCTATTATAAAATTCTAAGTGGAAAAAACATGATGCCCTATGCCAATACTTCTCAAATTTTACTGCACATTTGAATCAACTGGGGAGCTCATACAAATGCAAGTTTTAATTCACTGTATCTGGAATAGTATTGAAATCACTGAAGTTCTTATAGACTCCCAAGGGTTGCTAACCCCAGGATCAAACTTTGTAAGTAAGAAACTAGCCTCCGACAATTTTTCTGGATGCCTGAATTGCCCTAAATGTCCCAGAATGGATGATGTTCTTTGTTGTCTTTGCCAGTTAACACTCCACTAATGTTGCCTGTCTTCCCTTATGAATTACTGACAAGTAAAATATACCAAGCTGAATGCTGAATCTACCTAACAGGGACAGAGCTAAATAAAGGACTGGAAACAATGGGTGGAGAGGAGCACATCAAACCTTCAACTCTATCAATCAAGTATCTCTGTGATGCCAAACACACGTGTCTTCCTTCCCATGTCTTGTCTTATAGATAGGTATTAGTTCTGGTTAGTTACTGGGAAATCTTCATTCATATTGTAGCTAATAACAGTAACTGAAAATGGCATTCCAGAAAATAGAGTAAAGGTATTTCAGAATGTAATAGTGAATATTCCACAAGATGGCAGTAAGTCCCTATGCTTTACAATTTTCTTGCCTAGGCTTTTTCTGAATAGACATTTCATCAGTGGAAAATTTTCAGACAGAGAATTACACATTTTTAAAAATATATAATGACAGAACTAAACTGTAAAGAAGTTATATAATTTTCTCAGCCCAAAGACTAATGACTATATTTTTTCATACTTTCTTCTTTGTATTAGTATGACATTAATGTTATGCTTTTAACTCGTGATTTTTCAGTTTTCCATTTAAAACGAAGTGGCATACAATTTCATTGAAATATTGTGAGACTTATGAAACAGTAGATTGATGGTTATATTCATGGTTTTAAATTTTTTTAACTCTTAATTCTGGTCTTTTATTTATTTTCATGCATGGAATCTCTTAAAAAGATAGGAAGAATATAAATTAATTACATATTGTCTTATCAACTTAAGAATAATGGTAATTACATTTTAATGCACATGCATTATAATACTCTAAACACTGAAGAAATCACATTGCTATGACTTCTTTTTAAGTTCTTTATTCTAAGTCTTTAATCTTTATTCTTAGGAGATTAAAAAGTGATGGATTAATAAAAAATATATTAACAATTTTTAAAGTTTTTTTGTCTGAATAAGAAAAATGGATACTTCACTGACTCATAGAAACTCACGTAAGTGTGTGCAGGTGCCATCATTTATGCTGTAGCCATAGTGGCAGTACTGGGCGTTATTCTCTCTTCTTCACCATCTTGCTTGTGATTTTGGAGTACTCATTTAATGGCTTTGAGGCTCAATGTCTTCCAATATAAAATAAGATGCATATCTTAGTTGATCTCATCTCCAATTCCTTAACATTCCATGCATCTCAGGAGAAAATGCAGGTAAGGTAAGTGTGAACTTGGAAGAAAGTTCATGGTGAGTAGGAGTACGGAAGTGCTCAGAGTGTGGCAGCATTCTATCTTTCACTCTCTCTCTCTCTCCCTCCGTTTTTTTTTTTTTTTTTTTTTCGAGAGGTTTTAACTATAGGGTGCGTGTGTGCTTGCCGGAAAGACAGAGAGAGACAGAGAGACAGAAAGCAGAAATCACCCCCTGGGGGGATGGCCATGCAGCAATCCCTTCTCCTCCATTCTCCTCTCGGGATCTTGGGCAATTTTTGTATTCTAGGTTGCTCATAGAGTATTCCTACTTGTATTTGTTTTTAAAATGACTTCAAAAGACTCTTTCTAGATAGAGTGTAGCATCAACACAGAGGAGTATTCGATCTAGCTGTTGTCTGTATTTCTGAAATAACTTTGCTTTGAATCTCTTCCTTCTCCACAATTTCCATTTTGTTAGACCCTTAAAATTCTGAAGGGAAGACTTGACACCTAGAAATACTGAGTTGTGCTTAGCAGGTAGTCCAGATACTTTAGAGGGACTTTGGAACATAAGATGCCTGGGCAACTTGTGAGAGCCTGGGTTTGCCCTCTCCCTGTACAGAACTGGCTCTCCTCTTCTTGCTCTCCCACCTTTTCTCTCTCCACTCTCTGTGTTTTCACCTTGCTGGTCTTTATACCCATATTTCCATTCCACACATGGGCCCTCAGACACTTGTCTTCTTGCAGATCTGGTTGCACAGTGCATCTGGTGGTGCATTACCTCTTCTTGCAATGGTGACCATCAGGCTAGGGTGATGCTGACTGAATGGTCACAATATGACTTCTCACATCATTCCATTTCTTAGTTGACAATGGGGATATCATATTGTTTTGCCTTTTCTGAAGTAAAGATTCCTCTCTTGTTTCTTAAAGACATTTTGTTAGAAATAAAGCACCATTGCTATAGATGAAGCTATTTAAAATAATTGCATTTATAAGCAGTTGCCACTTGCTAAGTAGCATAAATGCTAAAGAGTTCGATTGCATGCCTGCTGACCCAGCTCCAGTGCTAAAATTTTCTGCCTTTACCTTTCATACTTACACTCACATTTATTGCTCCCAAGTGTTAAAACACATGGAGCATATCCCACAGAATAAACAAACTCAGCTTTCGTTAAGGATCTGAATTTTTTATACTGTCAGGCACTGCCAAATGTGCGCCCAATGATCTATGATGCGTTCCAAACCTGACACTCAGAATTGGCTTAAAAGTTATACCTTTAACAAGTATCAACATCAAGCCAAGGTAAATAATAAATTATTTGCAAACTCCAATGCGCCCATTTAAGGTTCAATCAATTGTAGCAAAAATATCATTTCACTTCCCCGTGACATCAACGTAGAGTTCTCTTAAGTGATTAAGGAAATCATATTCAACCTTGAAGAGTTGACTTAGTCCTTGGAATACAGTAAAGTGGGAAAAGATTGTCCAAGATTTTTCTGCGGTCTCCTGTGAGTTCACATGTTTAGAGTCTACCTGGCCTTCTGGTCTCCTGGGTACCTTGCCATCTTTGATTCCCTGGGATCCTACTAACCATTTAAATAGAATGACAGACTTGAAATAATTTTTCTAGCCTGATAGTGATTTTTATCTTTGAATTCTTGCCAAGCTTGAGCAATGGGGCCAGGAAGAGGACCCAAATTGTAAGATAAGGTGGAGACATGCTGGCTATGATGAAACTGACAATTCTGTCAGTACCACACACTCAGGTGAATCTTTGAATCTTTTCACTTTGAGCACTTGTAGTATGATTTCATAATAGTGGATTGGTGACATTTTTAAGACAGTATAATTTAGTAACTCAAATGACCAAGGAATCTGAACATCAAACCTCAGCTCTGTTAGGGTAGTAGTTCAAGAGACCATACCAAATGAATCCTTCAACTATTATACCCATGACCTTCTTTCCAAACAAGCTCCTTTATGGTTATTGTTTAAGGCATATCTAGAAAGATACATTTCCTGCCTTTTAGAAGTGACATTGTCTGAGACGTACAGATCTTTTCCAGTGGGACAAACAAGTTGCTGCCCCAGCACTCCATGGTATTCCAAATAGGAAGGAAGAAGAGGGCAGTGCTGAATGGACTGGGGAAAGTAGGGTTTTACTATATTTATATTTAGACAAAATCCTGTGATCTTGTCAGAAATAGTGGCAAGCATAAGTAATCACTTAATTCCTATTGATTTTATTATTAATTACAAAAACAATACCCTACATTACAGACTCTTTCATTTATTCATTAGTTCAAGAACAGATTTATTCATTCAACAAGCATTAATTGAAATCTTAATATTTACAAGGCACAATATCTTGATTAGACTAAACTTGGATGAAAACAACTGAAATATTTAACTGATGTAAAAAATAAAGAAAAGTTAAATTCATGTTTTATTTTGTGTGTACATTTTGTAGAACAAATGTAAAAGGTCTTCTATAATGTATGGTGATTTTAGTTTAACTTTTTTATTTTACAGGTTCAGATTCAGAATCTAAGGGTTAAATTCTTTCCCT